>NC_034606.1:17841406-17856218 GCF_900095145.1 Mus pahari | reverse complement strand
AGAGAGAGAGAGAGAGAGAGAGAGAGAGAGAGAGAGAGAGAGAGAGAGAGAGATCCTCTCATTGACCTTAAGTTGTAGATTCTGCTCTTCTTATGAAAGAATGTAGGGGTCTGATTAGGATCTCTGTAGGAGAAGGGAAATCCTGTGAATTTTAAGTCTTCACTGTGTTCAGAGATAGCCCTGATAGGACTATCAGGTTTCTAAAAAATTAATACAAAAGAAATAATTGTTTTGATCAGCTTGACATGTGATTTAGACCATTTTGCCACACACACACACACACACACACACGTGTATGTGTCTCTCTCTCTCTGTGTGTATATATATATATATATATATATATATATATATATAATTTTGTTCATGATTTAGGAATTTCACAAACTTACTTTCCACTCCTCTCAGGTCTGCTTTCCTTACCTGTGTTTCCTCCCTGACCCTCCAAAAAGAAAAAAAAAAGCCCAGGTCTAATTTGTGTTGCCCATATACTCCTTGGGGCATGGTTAAACTTCTGGTATTCAGCTCCTCAAAGAAAACCGAGACCTTTCCTATCTGCACCCTGGCCAGAAGCCATGAAGTGTAGACAGCTATACTTCAACATCCTTATCACCATTGTTAAGAGTTCTCTTCCATGGCTTTATGTCTAGGTTGTTACTTTTTTGGATGGAGTGGGGTAGGTGTTGTCACAAAAATCTTTAGTGTCCCTCTTAACTGTGAGTCTAGTTACTAGTGTCATGTCTAAAGTAGTTTCCATGCCCATTATAGTCAGTGGGAGCATAGAGCATGGACTTGTATATGGTTTTTGGTGATAGCTTGGACCATGACATCCATAAGGTCTTCGACCTTGGCTTTGGCCTCTGCCTCAGTACATGCCACAAATCTCAGCATTGTCTCTGATGGCAGTACAGCTTAGGGACACCAACATACCTTCGGGTTGCAGCACAACCTGATATTTGCAAGGTGGATATTTGCACAGCCTTCGGTGGTAAGTGGCCACAGACGTAAGCACAGACATTTAAATAGTTTTCATTTAGAGATAAGAGAAAACAGGGGCTGCAGAGAGGGCTCAGCAGTTAAGAGCACTGGCTGCTCCATCAGAGGTCCTGAGTTTAATGCCCAGCAACCACATGGTGGCTCACAAACATCTGTAATGAGATCTGATGCCCTCTTCTGGTGTGTCTGAAGACAGCAACAGTGTACTTACACACATACAATCAATAAACAATTCTTTAGAGAGAGAAAATTTAAAAAAAGCATTTGAGCTAGAACTGTGCCCTTGTCAGGTTCAACACCCCCCCCCCTTCACATTTGTTTGTTGCTATGCAGGTGTGTCTTTCTCTGTCACTAGCGGGGCTTTCTTTTTTTTCTCAGATTCGATTCAAACTCACTTGTTTTCCTTAGCCTTAGTCAACTGACCCAGGCCCTTTCTCAAACATCTACAGCCCTGATTTGCTGTCCATATTTTGTTATGTATTTTGCATTTTATTAAAGTCTCATCCATGCTCAGGATGAGGCCTTATTACCTATCCTTTGGTGGCCTTTAAAGAGCTAACGCAGTACCTTGCACATGGTAAGTCCTTACTGAACAGTTCCTATGTGATTTACCCTACTCAAAAGTGTTAGCTGCTCACTTTAGTTAGCGCCCAAGGCAAAACATGTGAGAATTGCTTGTGCTGATCTAAGAAAAATAAAAAGCAAAGCAAACCCTTGAAATCCAAGAGCCGGAGAACCTCATCTTGATAAGGGAAAGAACACTTTTATGAGCTCAGCCTTCATTCAGGATTTTGGCTGCTTCTTCCTGAATTGGCTCTGGACCACAGCACAGAAGAACTTGTTTACTCCCTAGGACCCTGGGCTGGGGGGCAAGACACCACCAGCGCGGGCTTTTGTCCTTTTTCATGTTGGGCAATTGAACCTGTTCCAAATAAAATGTTATTTTCAAAGAACTTCAAAAACCAAATGACCACCAGAAACAAATTCTGTTTTGAGCAGTGAATCTCTCTATTTTTCTGTTTGGTTTTCCCATCCAGATTGGCAAAATTCCTTTGTTATTGGTACTTGGCTGTTCACTATGCAGCATCTCATTGGAACAATTAAAATGATTCAGAAAAGCTAGGGTTATGAAGTCGAATCTTGAATTTTCCTGGGAACCATCGAAGATTCTTGGCAGTTTGTATGCAACAGGCCCAGGCCATATGTAGGCAAATAACCATGCACTAAACAAAATTCAAATCTCCATGTAATCTCTCTTGGACGTCTTTTTTCTTTTGTTTTCAAGGACAGAAAAAGAGATAGCACATGCCACTGAGCATCAATTGAAGTCCAGGGATGAAATAATAATGTACATCAATACCCAGCATCCTGTCTACATGGACTTTAAGGCAGTATCTTTCCCTTGCTTTCCCTTGTCTTCCTGATCATCTGAATTATTTTCTTTTCGTTCACATAGATTGTATAATTTTATAAACTCTGTTCTAAATTCCTGCATATATTTGACAACAGGAATTTTTTTTTCTAGTGTGATAGGTTGAGAAAACAATAGGTAAGTATAATTGTCCCTTATAGTACCAGACTTTGTGAATATATATTTACTTGGAGACTCCTTTTGGAGTTAGGAATCAATAGAGAATTGTCATATTGTTCCCTTTCCAAGTGAGGAGAAAAGCTGTCATGGAATCAGAACCCTTGGAATTTATTTGTGGCCACAGAGATAATCCTTTTTCATAGGGAGAATGAACTAACAAATAACTCCCAGCCCTAAGCATATTATCTCTTACTGAATCCCCCTTTTCTCCATTTATGCATTATAGCTATTGAGAAACAATTTGGCTTTTAGAGTGACTCTCTCTTGTGCCATTGTGCTTTGGACTTTGAGGTTGTTAAATTGAATTGAGGCTGGCCTAATGCTTCAGAGTCCTTGTCTGAAGGAGACTTGGGTTAATTACCAAGCTCATCTATGCCATGGAAGAAGGGTCTCTGATCAGGTTAAACTGTGTATGTTTGCCCACAAATCCATATTTGCGTTTGCATCTTAGCCAGTCTTCAGTTCTTGGAAAGCATTTTTTCACACATGCTGAGCCTTGGTGGGAAAATATAAACTCCTGGCTTCGAAGGGTGCCATGTATGCAAATGTAAAAACGTGGTAGGAGAAAATATACTTCTCCACTGGGCCAACTTCGGCTTCATAAACTTCCCATTTCACTTGGCATCTATTGCGTTCACTATTCTGAAAAATGTAAGTAAAGGGCGGGGTGAGATTTACCAGGAGAATTTGTGCTATACAGACCTTCAGTTTGAGCCATCCAGACTCATCCAGATCATTCATGGGCATTTGTAAGATTTTTGCAAGTCAGTGTGGCTTTTTCATTCCTCCCGTCTCAAAGCAGCTAGGGCGTTTCCAGCAAGATGCTTTCAAGTTGGTACTATTCCTCACGGGTTCTCCTGAGGGCAAATGACCAAATCTAAATTGAGGAGGAAAGCGGTGGAAGTGGTTTGGGAAGACCTTATTTATAGAAAGCAGGACAAGTTGAAAATAACTACTATTAATAGGTACAACGTAGTCAGGAATTTTGTATGAAAAAAAGATCACTCAGAAACTTTGAGTTTTGGTCAGTTCTCTTGGGAAGTCCTCACAAGACTCTGTAACTCATGGGTGTGACCATGGAAAGTCACAGTAAAATGATGTGATATCAGAAAAGCTCATTTCTGTAACAAAACTGTCCACTGAAATGAGAGACTCAATTCTGAGATGATATAAAAATGTTTTCATTTTAGCTGAACATTTTCACCATTGATTTAGATACATCTTAAAGTGTCTGTGTATTAGAACTTTCAGTGTTGTGTATGAATTATTTTCAAAACAGAGCAGCGAAGGTTGATCTAGACACCATAATCCAGAGAACCGTGTTATCTGTTCACTTTGCCGGGGACTGTATGTGCAAAGAGGTGGTGTTTCTATTCTAGAGACGGAGCTCAGTGAAGGGACCTAGGCGTTTGTCTGCCACACAACAGGTGCTCAGTGTCACCTGCACACTTAGAGATTATCCTGGCCACCTCTGAGCACGTACTCTGAAAAGGAAACAGACATTAATCTGTTCATAGCAATACGCAGCACATAGCTAGGACTTTGTGTTTATAGTGAGTCACACTGAATTTTACTGGTCCAGAGAAGGCAGACATCAAGAAGAGGTAGTGGGCAAGACCTGGTGAAGCAGGATGGACTTGAACTAGAAGAGAGGATGGGGAGGATGTGTGTAAAGAGACAGGAGTGAGTGGGTGAGGTTAGAAATTAATGTTCACGATAAAGGGAAGTGGGTGAAATGGCAGTAGCTGGAGCTTGAATGCCACCCACTTAAGTCTGGCTTTTCTTGTGCTCGGTGGGAAAACAGCTGGCCACTTTTTTAGCTGGATTGTGACAAAGTGAAACTGATTGGGGGTGGGGTGGCCATTGCTTTGGCTAGTGGTCTGCAGCAGGCTACAGCATGGATTGCTGGAGACACACTGGGAACAAATGTCCTTGAGCCCCTCTCCGGCTGCTGCAAGAATCCACGAAGATGGCAAGCAGCAGAATCTGCAGGACACAGCTGGAAACAAAAGCAAGGAGGGCAGGTAGGAGAGCAGCCTCTGAAGGCAGGGCACACAGCCGGTGAGTAGCACTTGCACACGTGAAGAGGCTTGGAGCAAAGGCAAGGGGGGGGGAATGTTGAGTATCAGTTAGGGAAGGGAGATTTGGGATGGGCTCATCTGGGAGGGTGGCATTCTCCAGCCAGCTTTTTGTGACTTAGTTACTTCCACACAGTCTAATCACTCTTCCGCAATAATTTCCTCTTGCTCTGAGCAGTTGCTGAGTTTAGCCCTTTACTCAGCAAGAAAAACAGCTGAGTCATTTTCTGAGGGAGCCATCTCCCTAGATAATTACTTTGGGGTTGGAAACTATAAACAGAGACTTCAAGCATCCTGGTTAAGCTGCTGGGATATTTGCTCCTCAGTGGTGGCAAAACATTCCTTTGCCTAGCGACAGCTTTGGTGGGGCAGCCACACTCATAAAGAAACCAGGTTCTCTTTGGGTTTTCCTGCCAATCAATTTAGCAGTTTGCTGTGTCCATCATAGACTCTTGGAGGGCCACTAGATCCTCTTCATCTAGAGCCTTCCTCTTCCTTTCCACTGTCAAGTGTCTAAACTGGAACTGACAGGGCTAACTGTCTTTCTTTTGATATCTGCTATGTACAGACTAGATTCTCTAAAGAATCAAGGTGTTTCTTTCTTGACTAGTCATATCTTAGTCTCTGCCTAGGAAAGAGGGACATATATTTCTCCTGGGTACTGATTTGTCTAAGAACAATGATTTAAATTAGTGACTTTTCTGACTACAGAAACTAAGGTGAGCTATCAGAAGGGATTCTTTGTATAGCTGGCACAGGTCATTTTGCAGTTATCTGTTGAATATAATTGACATTCCAAGTTCAATTTAAACTGTTTCTATCTGTGAATACAATCCTAACCCTTTAGGTAGCACTATTGTAAGACATTGGTTTCTGACTATGAATTCTCTATTTTATTTCAAATGGTTAAGTGTTATAGGTTCATAGTATAGAGTAGAATATCATACCAGAGTCCTGTTTAGAGCTTAATTATTATACACACAACTCCAGCAGAGAGATTTCAAAGTCTTTTTTGAAGGGCTGAATTTTCAGTGTTTTTTTTTTTTTTTTCCCACAGCTGCCAATTCTTACGTTTTTTTTTTTTCGTGGTCTTCCCCTCTCCACTTGCTGAAGATATAAAACCGCATCTCAGAATGCATGTAGAAACACTATAAAAAGCATCCATGATTAATAGAACATTTTCAACATTAACTGTCTTAACCAATTCTATTAAAAGAAAACTTAAAGAATATCTCCCCCTTTTTTCTCCTTCCAAGTTTTAGGGGATGTTCCAAATATGGAAGCCTTCTGTCAGATTCCCCTTGAATCCACGGGAGACTGTGATTGTCACATAAAAAGACAGAGATTTCTTCTTCCTACCTCCCACATTGTTGGTTTAACCATTTTACTACTAAACTGCAGAGAAGATCGTGGTATGCTTGTGCGGGTGGAACCATCAGTCCCTCATCTAAGCCGGATTCCATTTCAGAAATGTCAGGTTAAAAGTGAGGACTCCTTTGTGGCCCTCTTCACTTATTTTCGGGTTCCCCCCTCTCCATGATTGCTTTGTGCCTCAAGATTTCCTCCTCTCTCTTCTCTCTGCTGCTCCCCATGCTGACCCTTCACAGACTTCATCTCGCTCGTGAACGAGCTGACGTGGCGTGGTGGCAACGGAACGGAGTGGTAACGATCAGGTTTCAAAGGACAGCACAGCACGCTGAGGAGAAGCGATCGGCAGAAAGCAAGGACTCGTAAGACTCTCAAGATAAAAGGACTGTGTTTTCTTGGCAAGCCACATAGATGTTCTGCAATGACAAATGATATGACTGTTATCTTGACACCGTACTCTCCCATGTTGAAACTGTTTATGCGAACCAAGCATCATATGAAGAACAGATTGCCAGACGCTAAGTAAATCATTGTAAGGGGCGGCGAGTCAAGTATTGCCAGTTTTACCCACATTGTCATTGTTATGATGTAACACATTCCTTAAGACTGATATTGTCTCCAAATTTGGGCACAAAAGCCTCCTCTTGATCAGTTGGCTGAGAGTCTCTGGCCCCTGATATGTCGTGCACAGACACAGAAGCAGAGAGACCCACACATCCAGATTTGGACATATACCCAACCTGAGTTAAGCACAAAGAACAACTCAGAAAAGATAGAATATTTTTAAAAGGTGTGTGGAGATTACACGAACTGTAAATTTCAACCCTTGCTCAAGCAATAAACCCTGTAATCCTTTAAACTGTGCTAGCAATGATTAATAAACAGTGGGTGTGCTAAGCATATGGAAAAATCATCCCATCTGGACCATTTAAAACTAGGACAAAGACTTTATCTTTGTTTATTTCATCCTTAGCTAAAAGGCTTATTATGAATTGCAATAATCCAAGAAGCCAACCATGGAGGACAGACAAACTCTTTAGATAAAACCAAAAAAGCAAGCTCTGTAACTGAGGACCAGATGTATTTTTGGGTTTAGCCCTTGTACATATTTAGCCGAGCTTTTCAAGTGGGGAAGATTTGCATGTTTGTTTTGCAATACTAATGAATATGTTTTTGATTTACATTTTAGAAAATGGAAACTTTTATCTTCTTGGGGCTTTGTAACTTAATGACTTCCAGAGGGTAGCTTCGTGTCCTCTTTTAACCCTTCACCGTGAGGAACATAGCTCTTTCAGAGGCCCAGCACTGGATCTTGTTGAATAAAACCCCTAGGATAATATGATTCTGTCTTTGCTGCCGGGATGGTAAGGGTGAAAGAACATTTGACTTTCAATCTAGTGAAAACATATGTAAATGGCAAATTATTTTTAAACTGGCTTTAATGCGAATCTTGGGGGCATAAAAATGACTCCACAGATGATCTTTATATTGGACAAATAAGGACAATTCTTGGGGATGAATGTTTGCTTTGGGACGTAGAAGCTTCATTGTTGCTTCAACTTCCTCTGAGATAAACCTTGTTTGAGGAGCAAAATGTCATAGTATTTTTTAAAAAAATTATTCTGGAAGATATCCTTAGGATCAATTCTTCCTTCCTTTAAGTGTCTTTGAAGATGTTACGTGGAAAAATAAGTAAACACATTTACCCCCAAGACTTCCTTTCCCTGTAATTTGGGTTGGACGAGGACCTTATCAGAAATGGAAAAATTCATCCTTGAGGGGTAACTGTGTTTTAAAAGAAGACATAATGAGAGCTTTGAACTCTCATTATATGATAAATGGTCCACGGAGACTGCTTTTCTTCTAAATTCTTTCAGTAGTTTTTTTTTTTTTTAATTTTTTAAATAACTAGTGACAGAATAAATGGAAAGACACCTTTAGAACCTGTGTTGGGGTCATGATATCTCTTAAATATTTAACTTTCTGGACAAAAAATGGCGGTGTTAGGTTACACAGAAGATGAAATGATTGGGAATATTTTGCTTTGGTTCTACAGTTATTAGTTGTGTTGAGGTTCATTGAAAATGTACTACTGAGGGCCACGTAGTTCCATAAGGAACCTAACAGCCTTTTTATGGTTGCACATCTGAAAGGCATCGGATCAGGAGTCCCTGAGCCCACTTCTTCTCGAGGGAAATCATTTTACCTCTGGAGAATATTTCCCCCACTCAGAGTCTGTTAATAACTAGTTTAAACTTTCCAGACAGTTTTATAGCGTTGTATTAAAATTAGATACATATTTGCTGTGAGTTCTTGGATAGCAAGCATTTTCTAACACAATTTCTTCAAAGCAAGAAAGGTTGAAATGTGGTGTAAGAATTCCTTATTTCCCCTTTTAAAATCCTCCAAAGCTCTCAGTTCTATTCTAAGATCCTACAGAAAACTACCTACATTTCTTTTAAAACTAGATATCTTTTTTATTATCCTGCATTCCAGAATAGAAATATGCTTCCTTAAGTATTACCTTAATTTGTTAGATCTTAAGTTATTTATTCATGATTTACATATTGATTTATCTTTCTCCTATATAACGAGGAGGAAAGGAACAGCTAACTAAATTGATTCTATAAGCATTCCATGCCAGGAATTTAGTCCTTATTGTTTTATTGTCTTATAAGAGAGGACAGCCAGGCCTAATTATAGAGAGAAGCTGGAACTCGGAGAACCTCCCCAGCCTGTGGGAGAACTAACATTCAAACCCAAGTCCTGCTTTCTCAAAGCATCCTCTTTGTCCACTATCGCCGTGTTTTAATTACTGTTTCCCAAGCATCCATCTAGCCATCCAAAAGCCTTTTTGAAGGAGCCTCTTGGAATGACTCTTTCAGGTCTCTGGAATAACGAGAATCCCTATTGGGCATAGAAAGGTAATTTTGGGTAAGCGCTCAGGAGGGAGTGACAAGAGAGTGGAGAACAGTAGCACAGCGGTGGCCTTGGCCTCTTCCTTCGAACTGTTGC
Source organism: Mus pahari (assembly GCF_900095145.1). Taxonomy (NCBI): domain Eukaryota; kingdom Metazoa; phylum Chordata; class Mammalia; order Rodentia; family Muridae; genus Mus; species Mus pahari. Next base: position 17,847,173 of record NC_034606.1, on the reverse strand, counting down.
ACAACCGCACAACCGCTTTGGGAACTCTGATGGGTGTTAGGCCTGATTATCTCGGCGAGCACATACACATGAACACTCACTTTACTTCTTTAGGAACCTGAAGTTGTGTAGGTTGGTGGGTTCACTTGTGGTTCTGCCCTGAATCTCCGATGTTCTAAAATGTGGTCCATGAGGAGCAGCAGCAACAGTTTCTCAAGGTTCTTACAGAGAGAATCTCTGGTCCCTGCCAGATCTGGAATAAAATGACAGTCATTAAGGATGGCTTTGGGTCACCTAGGGCTAGCCTTCTAATATGTCTTCATGAATGACTGACTGCTCATTGCTTTTTAGAATACCTGGAGGAAAATGAAGTTTTCTGAAGTGAGTACCTTGCTCTTTATAAATACCCTAATCAAGTTCCGTTATAAATGGAAATGAAATCTGTCTCTATTCCCAGTTATGTTTCTTACTTCTGCCTTATCAGCTGACAGTTTGGGTCTTCCCCTCCAATTGAGAATCACCCCCTGGCTGTCTGCTTGTTCTGTAGACATGGAAATTGCAGTCGACAAGGTAGACTCAAGCTTGGGCTAGTTACACATGTAGCAAATTCTTGAATGTGTACATTAAAATCCTCCAATATCCCTGAAATATGGCTTTACATAAGCTCTCAGTCAATCATGATATTCTGAAGGGAAGAGAGGAGGTCAAATATTTGGCTGAAAGAGCTCACATTATTAAGATTATATTAAGGATTCAATTTTGTGCAAGCCTTCCTGTAAATTTCCCCTTCCCATCCCCCTGTCTCACACCATGCCATTCTCCTGCTAGCTTGAATTGGCAGCACACCTGTACCTTTTTAATGATTATGGCTAAAGCCCAGTGCCAGCTGGAGAGAAAGGTCACGTTTCACGTTGGTGTAACTGGAGAACAGTGTTTCTTAAGAGGAGAGGTGGCAGAGCCCTTTCGGAAAGTTTGAGAACATAGACCTATTCAAAAGCCACTTACCTTGGGTAGTGAATCATCTTTTAAATACCTGACTGTGCCTCAGTTTTTATTGTGGCTGCTCCCTCATATAGCGAGGGATTAAATGAGTGGTCAGAATGAGATAGGTCGCCAAACAAAAGTGGAATCGGAGTTGCAAGAAAAGGAAAGCTGAAGGTAATTGGGTCTGGTGTGTAATAAGAGGTTTATTACACACTTTCACACCTTTTCTTGTAGGAATGAATGGATGATTTTTCTTGTCTGGTGATCATGAATCATCTTTACTAATGGAAACCATCTTTGCTGTCCTGACAATTAAAAAGTAACTCTCATTTATATAATTTCTATAGGAAGTCTGTTCCCTGAAGTGATTTGTTGATAGAATGCAGACAGAGGTGAGGTACAGCCACAGTGTCTCACAAACCTCGGAGTGCCTTTCAAGGAAAAGCTATGGTGTGTGTAGATCAACACGCTTACGTTGTGAAAGTCTCTCTGGCTTCAGAAGAGGGAGTGGGGACATCTAAAAGATGGAAAATGCTTAGTGCTTGACTTTGAAATTTTTGTTTCATTTGCAGAAACACGAAAATAACCAAGATCTAATCTTAAAACTGAAACTTGGCTCTGAGAGACATGTGCAATAAATTAACAGATTAAAGTTGTTTACACCTTTGGCACTTTTAATCTCATATTTCTGCTTTAAATAGCTTTCCTGGCAATTACATACCAGATTTTTTTCAATATATAATATATAATTCTAAGAGTTGCATGATGGGAGGACACTAAGTATCATTTCCTTCTCTGCCACAGCCCTATTGTGATTATTGATAATATTAGCTAATAAAATATTCTTATTTGTCTGGTTTAATTGCATGTGGATACATTTAGAAGGTCAAACCACTTCCCAGGTCTTCTGAGATACCATTATTAGACCGACTTTGATGCTTTGAAAGGGTGACGGTTGAAATGAGATCAACACGGCAACACAAACATTTACGTAGGCCTCGGTGTGTTTGGTGCCTCCCACGGATGCAAAGTAAGATGTTCTGCAGATCTTCATGTACTTGGAAGTCAAAGGAGAAATTTAGGATGACACTCAATATTGCAGTGAGGTCAATTCCAAGAAGGGAAGAAAAAAAAAATCATTCTGTGCTAAATCTATGCATTCGATGGAAGGGGAAAAAAAGAAAAAGCCCGTGTGGCCCATGGGATGACACGCAGGCTCCTCTGCCTTTTTGCCTCTCATTTTTCCTGTGTCAACCTTACTCCAGGAACTGCAGGTACTCTCCTGTTCAAGACCTTCATTCTTGCCTTCCTACTATCGGGGCTGTTGCTTCTTCAGATAGTTTATGACCTGTTCCCTCCAGTCCTTCACATCTTTGCTTAAAATATTACATTATTGAGGACTCCCTTTTTTATTGAGACGGAGTTTCACTCTGTAGCTCAGACTGGACTGGAACCCATGGTAATAATCTTCCTGACCCCACCCTTTCAGTTGCTGGGATTAAGAGTGTGAGCTACCAAGCCTGGTTTGTGTGATCTACCAAGCCTGGTTTGTATGATCTACCATGCCTGGTTTGTGTGTTATTTCAGAACCACCTCATTAAGAAATCTAACTTCTGGGAGTTCTATCTCTCATCCTCTATCATCTTTTTTTTTTTTTTTTTTTTTTAAATTTCATTCTGTAGCATTTTAGTCATTATAATATAATAGATTTGTCTCAATAATTTTGTTTTTTGGTTTCCTCTGTCTCAGATGTGTACCTTGAAAGCATGGATTTGTCTGTTGTATTTGACGCTGCATCATTAGAATATCCATAGAAAATTTAATGTTCAAAAAATTTTTTAAAAAATATGCATAAATTCCACAAAAACTTAGCTAAGATGAAGAAGCCAACTGGGTCTCCATGATGGTCTCATCATCTTTGCAAAGTCTCCTTCAAGGACATGGTTGGGAAAGTCCACCTCTTTCTTTGAACATCTTTCCTTCACTTCCCCTGGAGACTGTGCAAAGACATCCACATAAAACTAAATGATTTGTGTCCTCCAGTTAAGGAGGGCAAGACAGGAAGGCTAGAGGAGGGAGGAAATGGGATTGAAACAGCCAAGAGGAGCAGAGGTCTGAACACAGAGAACAGGTCTGAAGGAAGACGTTCACTCCTGTGGAAACTGTACAAACACCTGTTTCAAAGCTCACCCCCAAACCTCCTTTTCAACCCAGGATGAACCCCAAGTCAGTGTGAGCTGGCGGGCTCTCATACTTTCATGAATCCTTTCTTGTAGTTGTGAACTGAACTTCTTCATGAGTGATGGGGGAAGGGGAGGAGACATAATTCATTTTTATAAAACACTCCGAGATTCTTGCATGAGAGGTGCTAAATATGCAAACTGTTAGGTTTTATTTTTAAATTGTGCAAGCTATATATTTTCCCCATTAAATGCTCACTTGCCTGTTATCCTCTTTCTGCCCTGAAAAGTAATACAATCTCAATCATATGTTATTCAATTACTATGATACATTTAAATTTTTTTTTTAAAAATCCATTCTTCTTTGTTAATGGGAACAAGAACCTCTAATCATTTAAAAGATAATATTGGCTACAGTGACTTTGACGACTTCATGGCCAATGTCAATCTATGACCACCATATCTGAGTTAATCATGGCAATATGAAGTTATAAGGATAGGATGTCTATCTGTCTGTCTGCATGCAGGCATGCCTGTCTACTTCTCCACCCTTGTTCCCTCCTTCCTTCCTTCCTTGACTTCCCCCAAAGTGCCTGACATTTTTCAAAGTTATGAATGTTGATTTTTTTTTACCTTCCTTGTATTATTTTAATAAAAATAGTCTTTACTAGCAGGGCAATTTGTCCCTCTGTGGAAACCTCCTCCTTCCTCTCTGCTAAGAGGTCCCTCGCCTAGCTAATACAGACCACTTATTCTGCATGAGTTTCTTGCTCAGTCTTCATCTGGATCATCCTTGATCACTAGAAGGAAACTGTGGGCTTCAACGTTGTGACAATTTGCCTCCTGAATGGCAATTGTGCCTCAGTTCCCTGAGTGTTAGGGTACAACATCACACCCAATTTGAGCCTGAGATTTTTGGCTTCTGACATTTGTCATGTGGGGCTCTTGGCCAAGTTGTATTCACTAGCGATGCTATGATACACAAGGTAGCAGAGGAGTAAATGACCCAAGACCCCCAGGCAAACAGGTACATCAAGGCATGACCCGCCCAGGCAACCACATGAATCTGAATAAGAAGGTGTTACATAGAACCCAGCATAGAATTTGGGATTTGAGTGTGTGATTTGTGGATGGGTCACTCTCTAGTAGACACTTTCAGAAAGCAGAGACAACCATATGTGTAGGAACTCAATAAGGGACACTGGCGTGGGTGGAGAGCTGGAGTTGATAACCAGGCAGCACTCATTTGTCATAGGTAGCAGAAGGATGCTCTATTTAGTTTTAGAGTGGCGTCATGGAGTCTTGCTTTTGTCACTGCTTGAAGTTATGAAGTGGCTTTGCTTTGTCTCTGTCTATCATGGTTTCAGCCACCTGGCCTGAGGTTGGTGTTCTGTGAGATGGTTTCTGTCTTATAGAAGGAATTCAGCAAAACCCCTGCTATAAATGCCAGGCCGGCTTCAGAAGCTGGGGGATGATTTTTTTTTCCTCATTCTTTTAAAAAACATAAATCCTTGGCACAGCATCTAGACCCTGAGGACTCAATACATTGTGGTATTCCTTTTTCATCATGAAAATCTAAATTACGCACTCAGTCATCTCAATTCCAGAATAAATAATACCCAGTTTCTTCGGCTGGGCCCCTGGGTACTGGAGGGCAATAAAGACGAGGAACACTTCTTTCAAGTTCATGCCAGCGCCCTGCTAAACACTTTCCATGGATGATCATGTAGAGCCTTTACCATGATCTGATCAGAAAGGGAATTTTTTGCTTTGGCAGTCCACCGACCAGGGAACTGCCTTCCCAGAGCTTAAGAAGGTCTCTCCTGTGTGTGGCCTTCTTTCAAGGTCACACACAGGAGAATAGTGAGGAAAAGTTAAAGAGCTCTGGAACCTCTCTTCTGAGTCTAGATTCCTACTCATTGCATAGTGCTCCCTTCTGTGTCCCGAGATCGTGTGGGAGCTCTAATCCGGAGTCTCTCCAGCATGTCTGTCACACTTCTTATTCCTCTCTGAGTCACACTGAATGTTGGATTCCTTGCATGTAGTTTGCAGCAATCCATTTCCAGTATCCATTAGATGATAGCAGCAAGGCACACAGCTTTTAACTCAGCTAGATTGCGCCTCCAGCATTAATTGCAGGACCGATATGGTGTAGGTTTAAATGGGAAGCTTTGAAATCTCTTTGGACTACAGGGGAGCAGTGATCCTAAATTTTGAATTCCAAACACATTATGTTCCCCCCGTGCTACTTTTAAAAAACGAATTTACAATGTTCGAGCATAGTAGTTTTTGGGAGAGTTAACAGAATGGTAATACAAGACAATATGCACCAGCCTCAAACTGGCGTTTGCTTGGACTTATTATAATGTTGCTGTATCAACATTCCGCTCATGAGAATTCAGGTTTCTGGCACCCACAGCCACATGCGTTGTGTCTGCCTTTTTTTTTTTTTTTTTTTTTTTTTTTTTATTAATAGCCTTTGGTGTAATTAGAGAAACTCTGATGTATATAGAGTTAGAAAAGAATCTGAATAATTTGAGAATTTATTTGATGCCAGAAACTGTCTTCAGTGCATTTCTGTAAGTTCAATTCTCCATTGTAGCATCCCAGGAGTGGAAAGTGTG
>NC_034606.1:17805870-17840376 GCF_900095145.1 Mus pahari | reverse complement strand
TTTCTCTCTCTCTCTCTCTCTCTCTCTCTCTCTCTCTCTCTCTCTCTCTCTCTCTCTCTCTCTCTTTCTGGCTAGTAAAATGCTGCCAGGTCTGATCTCCTGAGTTCAAGCCCTGTGGCCCGCATGATACAAAGAGTGAATGGACCTCTGCAGTTGCCCTTCTGATCTTCACGTGCAAGCTACAGCACATACACATACACAAAAGTAAATGTAATTATTTTTTTTAAAAGGCATTTTAAAAATTAGAGTCAAACCCGACTGCCTCCCTGTTTAAAACTCCCTGTGGCTTTCCATTACACTTGAGATGAAATCCCAGGCCCTTGGCATAACCTGGGTGCCCATTGCATTTGGCCCTGCCTGGCCTCTGACACCGTCTTAGCTGTTCTCCAGCTTGGTCACCAAAAGCACGTTTTGGTTTTTTTTTTCCTTTCTTTTCTTTCAATCTCGGATGCATCCTCACATCAGGATTTTTTTAAATACTTGCCAATTTCTAGGCCTGGAGGCTTCTATCTTCCAATTCTTTCTTTGCCTGACTTGTTGCTATTCAGCTTTGATCATCAATGCAGTTTTCTCTGGGAAACCTGCTTGGAACACAGTTACTGTAGGCGTCTCTTGTCTAGGGCAGCAGCCATTATCCAGCCTCACTGTGTGAAACAGCAGTGTTTGTTCACATTTTCTCATGGTCCAGAACGTGCCTCCAGCTGTTAAGGAGTGGTCAGTGAGAAGAGGGTGCTTTCTCGGGTGATGGCACCCTCTTGTCAACTTGACAGAATCTGGAATCAACTAAGTGATATGTGGCGGAACATCTGTGAGGGCTTTTCTCGATCAGGATGTTTGAAGTGAGATAACCAACCCTGCATAAATGTGGCTGGCACCTTCTGGTGGCAGCCCAGATAAAAAGGAAGTGCAAGAGGGAAAACGCTTTGCTTCTTTGCCTTCCTGCCTTCTGCTGGTAGGCTCATCTACCCTGTTGTGGCTGCAGTTGCTTCTCCAATCCCTCACTGGTATTAGCACACAGCTCCTTTGTTCTGTCCACAACTACTGAAGAGCAGGGACTCTCCAGGAATCCTCTAGGCCTTCAGCAACAGATTGGGAGTGAAGAGGCAACTAGACTGTTCCATTGAGAGGCAGTTGGGCTCTTAGTCTCTCCAATGTGAAGAGAGTCATCGTTGGACTACCCAGACCGTATCATACAAGCCTATCTAATACAGTAATACAGTCCTTTTCATTGGACATTCATGTTATGTATCCTGTCTCTTTAGAGCAGTGGTTCTCAGCCTTTCTGATACCTTTATATAGTTCCTCGTGTTGTGATGACCCCAACCATGAACCATTCTTGTTGCCACTACTTCACAATTGTAATTTTACGACTGCCATGAATCATAATGTAAATATCTGATATGCAGGGTATCTGATGTGCAACTCCCGTGAAAGGGTCGTTTGGCCTCAGAGTCGTTGTGATCCACAGGTTGAGAACATCTGTTCTAGAGACTTCTATAGATATGGTATCACCAAACTTGGTTCATGATTACATAAGTGAATATGTCTTTTATAGCATATTTTGAATGATAGCCATCATAATGACAATTAGCCACATTTAATTTATGTATTTAGAGGTATGAATACAGATGTGCCTGTTTGTGTGAGTGCCAATACACACACACACACACACACACACACACACACACACACACACACACACGTATAGGTGCTTGTGAGGGCTAGCTAGAGGGCATCTTGTATATTGTTCCCTGGGTACTGTCCACTTTTTTTGATACATCATTTTTTATTGGTCTAGAGCTTGCACATAGGCTGGCTGATCGACCAGCAAGCCCCAGAGATTCCCACCAGTCTCCGTCTCCCCAGCGCTGGGAGTGTCTACCACCCTACCCTGTAACTATAATTTGTTATGTCACTTCGGTGTGCCAGACACCAGACAATGGAGTTTAAATTTTATTTCACCTGCAAAGCACCGCACCACTAAGGAATATTCCAGGTGTATAGAGTTTTATTCTCAGAGAAATATACAAAAGGATAAGGCTACCACATGGTCCAGTGGATTCACTGATGCATCCTATAGGATCTGATTGTTGTCTCTTCCTCCCCACCTGTACTGGATAGCTTTGTGTCAACTTGACACAGCTGGGGTTATCACAGAGAAAGGAGCTTCAGTTGGGAAAATGCCTCCATGAGATCCAGCTGTGGGGCATTTCCTCAATTAGTAATCAAGGGGGAGAGGCCTCTTGTGGGTGAGACCATCTCTGGGCTGGTAGTCCTGGGTTCTATAAGAGAGCAGGCTGAGCAAGCCAAGGGAGGCAAGCCAGTAAAGAAATATCCCTCCATGGCCTCTGCATCAGCTCCTGCTCCCTGTCCTGCTTGAGTTCCAGTCCTGACTTCTTTCAGTGATGAACAGCAGTGTGGAAGTGTAAGCCGAATAAACCCTTTTCTCCCCAACTTGCTTCTTGGTCATGATGTTTGTGCAGGAATAGAAACCCTGACTAAGACACCGCCTGTGTGTGTGTGTGTGTGTGTGTGTGTGTGTGTGTGTGTGTGTGTGTAGGGCTAACTTAGCTTAGAAAAGGGAATACAGTTCTGCTTTGCATATGATGAAATGTCTAGGGCTCACCCAGATGGCTTGTGATCTGATGCAGGATCATGGTCCAGGACAGCTCTGTGGCAGGCGGCCAGCTGACAGCACTGGGGCACTATCCACGGTTTTTGCCAAAAGCCAGTACCATCTTTGCTCATCATTCCCTTTTAATTGACATATACAGACTATGTATGGATTTATAGAGTACAGTGTAACATTTCAGGGTATGTACCCTTTTCATAATGATAACACAGGGTATATAGCCTATCTACCACCTCAAGCATTTATTGTCTCTTTGTGAGGAGGACATTCAAAGTCCCTTGTTCTTTTGAAATGTACAGCACCATTTGTTGGCATCAGGACCTCCAAAACCTGTGACATAGCATAGGCGACAGCGGGACCTACACACTTGTTGCCAAGACAACAGGCACCATATTCCCAGAATCTATTTGGCTCACCTCCTACCTTTACCTGCGTTACATCATTTTCCATATAAATAAGGGAAATGCCTGTCCCTCTCTCTTTTTTCTCCCCTCTCTTTCCCAATAAACCTCTTACACATGGAACTGTTTGGGCCCAGTGTGCTGTGTTGAGACAGGAGCTGCTATTTTAACACAGCACCATTTATGCTACTTGCTCTACTATGTGACACAACACAGGAATTTGCTCTTAGTAGTAATCTTGTATCATTGCCCATCTCTACCTATTTCATCTTCTATCCTGACATCCCTATCTCCAGGCTACTGCTAGTTCATCATCTACTTTTATGATACCCATCTTTAAAGACTGCAAATGAGCAAGATCAGGGAGTTTCTGGGTTTCCTTTTGTCGCTTTATTTCTATTAACATCGTTTCCCCCAGGTTCACCCACGTTGCTGTAAATGTCAGGACTTCATTCCTTTAATGGCTGAATAGTATTTCCAGGTGTTTCTACGCATTGAATTTTCTTTATTTTATTGGTGGAAAGATAACATGTCAGTTGGCTCTAGTGAACACTATTGATCATCCTGCAAGAGTGAGCATCCCTTCAGCATACTGATCTCATTTTCTTTGGATAAACAGTAGTGGGGTTGCTGCAGCAGACAGTGAAGTAATGTGTTTGCTTTTCCTAGGTGGACTGCTTCAGAAGCTCTTCATAAATAAGGCGCAGACACCCCAGCTTGCCTTCTTTGGGAAAGTGGAACTATTTTAAGGTTCCCAAGAAAAATAATTTATTTCTAGCCTGTTCGGCCTAGTGCAGTCTGACACACGCAACCTGCTTTTTCTCTATCAGGGAGGGACCTCTTTCTCAACCTCAAGACTTAATTGCTTGCATCCCACCCTGTGGGCTGAGACTGGCTGGGGTCTGGACCTAAGTGAGAACTCTGTGGTTCTCCATGTTTGGCTTCAGTGTTACCCTACTGATTCTCTTGATGGTGTAGACCTCATGAAAGGAAGTTGGATTCCTGGTTCAAAGAAAAACACCTTGGAAAGTATGTTGGGAACTGGAGGAGTTAGGTGAAGAAGGGTGGGAGAAATTGCTTGCCTGAGAAGTGATTAGGCTCTCCAAGTGCCCTTTAGCATTGTCATTGTGTTACTCTACTTTTAAAATCAAGGAGGCTAAGCTTCAGACCTGGTGGGCCTATCTGCAATCTCAGCACTTTCAGGCAATGGTAGGAGGATTGGCACAAATCTCAGGCCAGCCTGGTCTACACAGTGAGCTTCAAGCTAACTAAGACTCCATGCTGAGAACGGATTAAAAATAAGATGATGGGTAAGAGGAATCATATGACTTAGGCCTGAAGGGGAGAAGACACCAAGGCTACTAAGGAGTCAGAGTGCACTAGTGGCTGAGCAGGAGGTTGGCTTTTACTCTGGGTCTGTCTGGGGACGCCACCATTTGCACAGCAAGTTTAGGGTACCATTCTGTAACTTGTTATGTCATTGGCATAGTTGAAATATCAACATCATAATAAGTCTATTCCAACTGTGTTAGTCATATCACTATGGCCTGCACCTTAGGAAAGTAATAGGAGAGTAAAACCTTCTCTCAGGGCAACTATTTCAGGGGTAGTAGAAGCAATGTATGTATCTTCTTAATTGTCATCTGACTTCTATGTCATCTCAATTGCCATCACATTCCTATAAGGCCAATATTTTTAGTATCAGCTAAAAGTGACAGTGAAAACAAAACAAAAGCAAAAACCAACAACAAAATAATAAAAAATGCTAAGGACCAGACTCATCTTGGAAAGGGGTTCTGAGGAAGGGGGACAGTAAAACAAACAACTGGAAGCCAAATCTGGATTACAAACTGATGGCATTCTCTCTTTCTAATCTAAAAACTCTAGATAACTCATCACTTGCAGATCAAAAGCCCAGTCGTTTATTTACATATCAATTCAACCATTATCCTAGATTCCTTTTTGATTATCTCATGAATCAGCATCCTGGGCCCCAGCCCTTTGATTCTTAGAAAGAGATAGCAAACAGATTTTCAGAGATCTGCCTGCCTTTGCTAAGCACAGAGGATAAGCTAGCTGGGTTGGCCCCCACCCTGAAATTACCTCTTCTACCATGCCTGGGCCTAGACCTAAACTCCTTCTGTACCAGGCTGACCTTGAACTCAGGAATCTGCCTGACTTTGTGTCTGTCTGACAAGCTGGCTTATCATGCAGATGCCTCTGTTTCTCTAGGTGTGCAAAGCCCCTCCGTTTTATTATATGAGGATATAATTCATATTGCATCCTTATATTTTTCACAGTTGAGACTTTATAACGTTTTGAACTCATATTTTCAGAGTTCTTTCCCACAGCCTGCCACTTTGCAGAGACATTTGTCATACCCTTGCCTCCTGGGCTACTGCTGTCATTAACCTTGGCAGAAAGGACATCCCTCTAAAGGAGGAACATAAAGGAAAAAAATATATTTAAAAAAAAAAAGCAAGACTTATGTCCACAGCATCTATTAACACTTGTGGAGACCCATGCCCTGCAGGCTCTGTTCCAGGGATGGGAACCATGTCATGCTGACCCTGTCATGGCTGAGCGGGACTCAGCAACAAACAAAACAAAACCACAAATATGACCTAGTTTACATAATTAGTTAAAGGCATTAGAGTTTAATGCTCATTTGTTCAACTGCAAAGCTTGTGCTGTGACCTTTAGATATTAAAGCTTTCCATTTTCTACCATTTTCTGCAATCCAACAGTTTTTTCCCTTTTGTACTTGTACATAAGTTAAATAGTTAATGATTGGTTGATTATTTTCTTCTGTGGGTTTTCTTATCTACACCCATGTATTCATGTATTCCAGCATTGATCCTATGGTGACCATTTGGACTGGATAATTTTGTTAGGAGTGGAGTCCTTTGAATGGTAAGATTCTTAGTAACAACTCTGGACTAGACAGAGTAGCTAAAACTATCATGTCGCCTTGGTCATAAAAATGTTTTTCATACATTGTTCAATCGTCATAAGCCAAATATGCTGTGTTACTGACTAGACATCGCCTGCATTTCCTAGCTGCTACATCAGATCTATTAAATATGACTTCAGGATTGTAAATCCGAGATGGACTTTCGTATTCCCAAATGAGAAGAAGTACAAGTAATGTTTCTGGAATAATGTGAAGGTAAGAAAGACTTAGGCTTATTGAAGTAAGCAGCAGGAAGCCTGAGGTGTCAGTTCAAGGATTGGGGCTTGACATTCGTCTAAAGCAGGTTAAAATCTAGGCACCTTCTGACACTCAAGGGCTTTGACCAATTTCCCCCCTCCTAATAAAATACTGATTTAATATGGTTATTGCAAGAGTAGGGAACTGTTGTACCAAATATGTAGTTAGTACTGAACTAGTAGTATTACTCAATGTGGCATCAAATAGGTGGTTAATACTCAAACAGCAGTGCTCAGTGTAATACCCACAATGTCATTAGTACTAAAGTAGTCATGATTCTTACACAGTGATTCCATAAACATCAGACATAAGCATCTATTATTCTGGATCTCTTTAGGCTATTGACTACTTCAGAAAGTCAGATTTTCTGAATGTTTAAATCTTCCAAAGGGCCTTGGGATTCTGATAAGTGCTGGTAAGGTTAATAAAACACAGTGTATTGTGCTAACCAGGAATAATGTGAACATGTGCATGGTGAAGATATGAGCTTGTCAACCTGACTTTTTTTTTTTTTTTTGATTTTTCGAGAAAGGTTTCTCTGTGTAGCCCTGGCTGTCCTGGAACTCACTCTGTAGACCAGGCTGGCCTCGAACTCAGAAATCTGCCTGCCTCTGCCTCCCAAGTGCTGGGATTAAAGGTGTGCGCTACCATGGCTGGCCCAACCTGACTTCTTTATTTGGCAGAAAACTAATAAAGTCATGCACTGAACAAGGGATCTTGATGCTAATAAGCACCTATTAAAACTCAACAGATTATGTAACAGGTTTACAATATGAGGAATCATACACACACATACATACATGCATACATACATAAATACATACATACATATGCATGTGCAGGTAATGTTTGCTAAACACATTTGGTGTACCACATTGGTCTAAGAACTCTATGCCAGAGTTTCCCATTTAATCTGCACAAAACTGAATGTACCACGTACTGTTAAGTTCAACTGGGCTAAAGTTGGATGAGTTTAAGCTAGTTGTTCAACATCACATAAAACCTAAGGGATTTCATCCCTGACTTGCTAGACTGAAGGGTCCATATTTATTTTCTTTCTTTCACTAACTATCCCTTCGTTGTTATGTCACTTCTCTTTCCTTAAAATTTCAAGCATAACCAACAGTTTACAAAGCCCAAATTTTTCTATTCCAAACCTCGCCTATCTTGACTATTTTAGATTAACATTAAAAGTTATAACTGCTTGAGCTGTTTGAATTTGTACAGAAGTCATTCCTGAATAACTTATGTACATGTGTTTTCTAGAGTGATGCAGTTGCTTAGCAGGAAGCCACAGAATGAGTGCTTTAAGTCTGGTATTGGGTTAGTGCACTGAAACCATGTTAGCATTGAAGCCTGCTAGTTCTGTGGTAACATTTTACAGACTTTTAAATGTAAAAGGATTTAAAAGGTACATTTTTGCACATGAAGCAATATATAAAGCCAGTGGACAGGAGAGTGAAGTGGAAATCCAGTTCTTGATGCTTTGAGTGATGTCTTTGCATAGCCCAAGGACAATGGAGGACAAGATTTGAAAACTGATCAGCGAAATGGGTTACTGAGGCAGGAGGATGGAGAGTTTGAAGGTGGCCTGGTCTACATGGCAGGGTCTCATTTCAAGACCAGTGCAAGAAAGGAAGGAAGGAAGGAAAGATGTAGGAGAAGGAAGGAGGGATGGAAAGGAAGAAGAGAAAGAAGGAAGGAGGACACAACCATGACTATACACTATGGGAAACTTTGGTAAGTTTTTCCTATGCCATCACTGTCTCTCTGGGATAACAGGAATATATAGATAATGTTCATGTGTTGTTCCTTTCCCGGACAGATTTCCTAGTTCATACACCATACAATTTAATCATCTCAACAATTACACCCGTGTCCCAGTAACTCTGCCATTCTTTATCCAGAGCTGAAGTCAACTTTGCTATTTTTCTAAGCTGTTTAAGGAACTTCCTTTGAAACTTTTTTTTCCCTAAGAAACTGCCTTTTTAGTTTATAGTCACACCTTAAATTAAAATCGTTTTCTTAGCACTGGCTGTTTGCCACACCAGATCTAAGTCGACGTCAGTGTTCCTTTAAAGAAACAAGATTTCATGAGTGTTTTCACTTCTTGTGTATGTGTGTGTGTGTGTGTGTGTGTGTGTGTGTGTGAGAGAGAGAGAGAGAGAGAGAGAGCGAGAGCGCTGTTCTCCTTTATTGGTAGTTGCACCTGTGCATTACATGTGCAAATTCTATGGCAGAGCCACTTCTGAGTTCAAGCTTGCATCAGGTATGGGGAATTCACAATCATCTTGCTTGCCTTTGTAGACAACTTAGGTGAGAAACTGTCACAGTGTCTGAACTCAAGAGGCCTTCCAAATCTCCATAATGTACAGAAGATCCAGCTTCAGTTTGGACACTGACTGTCCTCTAAAGGTCTGTGTGTGAAAGGCCTGGTCCCCAGGGACTCCCCACTATTAAGAGGTGATGGAACTTTTAGAAGGGAGGATGTGCTAAGAAGTCCTTACATCACTTTATGTTCTTGGAATGATAATGGGACCCAGGTCTCTTTCCGGTCTCACTATTGGTTCCTGATAATGTGCTTTACCATGTTTTGCCATTGCCTGCTGACACCCCTTGGAGAGACCTTAAAACAGTACTTCCATACAATCACAGGCTGGGCCTCTCAAACGGTGAGGCAAGACAATGTATTTGTTCGTAAGTTACCAAGGTTATAGAAACAAACAGTTATAAAAACAATAAACTTTCAAACACAGTTAGATAACATGCTGATATTCAGGGACATCAGGCCCTGGACTGCCAGTTCTGAATGTTGCTTTGAAATAACTGAACAGTGGCCAAAACATATCAGTGCATTTGATCCTTAGATGTAGTCTTATACAGTAGCCAAAGTAGAGATGATTGATAAGTTGGGGGTCGGGGGACAGTTGATTAACAATGTCAAGTTGATTCTTACAGTGTAGTTTCTTAAAGTGAAATGGTGCTTCTGTCGTCCCCAAACAATAAATATCGACAGTAAATAATTCAATGCAGCTAAAACTCTAGAAATTTTTTCCTGCTCAAGGAGATATGCTTGATATGTTCTTAAAACTTAGCCTCTCACTAGTAACCGTTTTCCTCTTAGTATTTACTGTTAACGACTTAGTTTCTGACAGAATGCTAAAATACTATATATTGGATATTTTGCATCTTGTTTATTGACCGTGACCCACAGTAGAGATGAAATAGGGAGTTTTGTCAGTTTTCATTTACCCTATTTCTTCGATACTTGAAAGAGTGCATGAACCATCGATGCTTCTCAGTAGAGAGTGGTCAAAGACAGATGAGCAAGCCAGCTCCATGTAGGACTTGGCCATAATGCATTTATGCTCCTTAATCATGCTCCATAAATTATAACAAGTCATGGCATTCTACAAAGATGCCTTTGAAATGCAAGCCTCCTTTGCTATGCATACGTGGTGGGTGGAGGTGCAGAGACCCAGCATGTTATAGGCACACAAACCAGAGTTCCAGGAGCCAGATTCGGATTCGGATTCTGCCCTAAAACAGAGTGACCCGTGTAGGTTGTTGAATTCTCCATCTTGCTTCTACAACTGTGATGTGAAGATGATTCATAGCTGATCGTGATGGGAATGAAGTTATTAAAAACTCTGGCCAAAAGTATGTGCCTAATTAACGTGAGCTGGATCTGAAGCAGAACCCTTACAAGAGGACTAAAAGCTTCTCTCTTTTTAGAAAACATTGATTTTAGTGAGGGATAAAAGCTAAAGGCACTGTGACATTTTTATTTTCCTGAGGGGGCCCTAAAACATTTTAGCAATTTCCCTTCTGGCAAATGCCAGAATAAAAACCGTCTGCTTGGCACACCCAGTCATCCTTTTTACTGAAGCCCACGTCAGTATGCAGAGCCCCAGGGAATCCAGGGCAGTTTCATAGATGCCTGGGGACTGCAGGTGCTTGGTGAGGGCGTTCACAACCTTCAGAGGCCAGAGAGATGTGAAGCTGGATGTCAGGAGCACATGGATTGGGGTAGCAATGAGTGGGTTGTGTAAAACTGTTCTTCAGCAAGTGGTGGTTAATGCTACAGTTAACAGAGGGTTTTTAATACCTCAGAGTGTGTACACTGCTAAGAACTGAAAATGAAAAACCAAGTGCAATCAGACAGACGTTGAAGATGTTCAAGGTATGAAATATATAGAGGCTCATAATGGCTTGCATTTCAAAGGCATCTTTGCAGAATGCTGTGATTCGTTATAATTTATGGAGTATGATTAAGGTGGGTAGCACTTGGTGGCAGATGCTATGAAAGAAAACCCAGCAATGGTGGCGAAAGTGGCTGGGGTGGAGGAGAAGCTGAGAAAGGGGTTTCGCTTGTGCATAAGATATCTTCAAGAGCCTTTCTCACTGCAAGCTGACTGGGGACTCTGTAAACCCAATGAGACTTGCTTAGCTTCTAAGGACTAGATAGATGGCTTTTAACCGTGTCTTTCAGGGTTTTTGTCAGCATCACTCTGTAGAGGAGTTTTCAAAGAACATTAGTGACAATGGCAGAAGTGGCTCCTGGAAGTGGAACACTTACACAGTCCTGAAAGGGTAAGTGTAGTGACGTGTCGGTGATGTTCTGTATTAATGTGGTACAGAACAAAGCCTGGGCATCAGAATGCAGTGCACCGAGGTGAATTTTCAGAGACCCCTGCCTCCTGGCCTCCACACTGTGAATATTGTGAGAAGAGCTGAACACAGAGAGTGGAGGTGGGCTGGAACACTGCTCCCTTCTCCACAGGAGGAAGGGCAGACGATGATGACTCCTTCTGTTGTGGTTGTGGCCTGGAGAAGATGGGAGAAGGACTGTGTCTTCTTCACACTGTGCCATCCTTTGTCAAGTCTCTTGAGCCTCTAAGTTTTACTTTCATCTCTTCCACCATCATACAAACAATAACACATATCAAAAGCCTCCTGTGAAATAGAAGACAAAACCCCCATCTATGAAAGACACCGAGGACAGCCGAGCGAGGGGCCAAACACAGTGGACAACAACCTGACTGCGTATCCTAAGATAAAATATGTGCCTGCTTCCTGACATCAAGCCATGAATATAACTGCCTTTTGAAGAGGATATGGGCAAGGATGCTGCTTAGATCAGCATACATACAGGGTAAAACGGAAGCACAGTAGAAGGATGGTTGATTTTAGACCATATTTTCCTCACATGGGAGAGAGGAAGGGAAAGGATAAACTAGATACACAATTGCTGGAGATTTGATCCACAGCAAGCTGGATCGTGAGATAAACATGCTTCACTCCCTTATTAGAACAAGTCAGTGATAAAATAAAATGGACTAAGGTAGAATGGGTCCTCAGGGGAATCAAAGATGACAATAGGTGACTAATTGAAGATTAGTACCAACCCAATTCTGCATGTAGATGAAGAGACAAACAAACAAACAAACAACAGACTCAGGAATAACCAATGTGATGAATGGCTTCCTAGATGAATTGATAAATGCAGGTAGGGGTGACTTTTTTAGCCCATAGATTTTTTTTTCATTATATATTGAAACACATTATTCTTATACAATGTATTTTGATCATGTTTCCCCTTCCAGTTCATCCCAGATCCTTCACATCTCCCTAGCCACCTAACTTTATGCTCTTTTTCTCTTTCTGTCTTTAAAAGCAACATAAACCCAAACCAAACAGACAAACAAACAAGAAACCAAGAAACACATACACCTTCAGCCCCACAAAACCACAAAAAGTTTTCTTATGCTAGAGAAGGATCTATAACCAGAGTCTTTGATGATGTTTATCATTCATGTAGAGTGATAGTGATATATTTATGGCATTAACCAGCCGGGAAGTTTCAATTACTCTATTTGTAATTATGTATTTGTGTGTGTGTGTGTGTGTGTGTGTGTGTGTGTGTGTGTCTGTCTGTCTGTCTGTCTGTCTGTCTGCATATGTGAGTGCAATGCATAAGGTGGTATTGGAAGATACCAGAAGAGGATATTGGATACCCTGGACTGGGAGTTACAGGAAGATGCCCAACTGGGTGCTAGACCAAATTTTGGTTCTCTGCGAGAACAGTACATTCTCTTAACCACTGAGTCATCTCCCCAGCTCCCTTAGCTCCCTCAGCTCCTGCATTAAGAACTTAAATGCTGTCCTAACTCTCAGCTCACCTCTCAGAGTCACACAGCACTGCAGCTACTAGCAGCAGTGAGTGACGGCAGTGTGTCACACTGTCTGAAAATGAAGAAGCAGCAGTACTCATATTTCTTTGCACTGTTAGTTTAACGTACTAACTGTTTATTTAGCTTGTACAGTGAGACCGGTAGGGTTTTTATAAACCTGATGATTCAGATTTTATCTCCTGAGATTTATAGTCTTGTTAGGGTGACACACCCATGAGCAGCTCATTCCTACTTTGAAGGGAAAAGTAACAGAGGCCAGGGGAAGGTGTGTGATGACAGCTTGGGAGAAGAGGTGAACAGTTGGGACAAGGGAGGTGTTCATGGAGAATGTGGGGGTGATATGGAAGACATATCCATGTGCTGGGACTCAGACAGCTGTCCCTATTGTCTTGTGTCAGAGTAATGGCTTGATATTAATTCCTTCAAATAAGGTTGTGTTATGAAGATGGCAAGCTAATTTTAGAAAATTTAGGAAAATCTGGCTTGGAATTATATACATTTATACAGTTTTTTATAGTCTTGCTATATAGCCCAGGATGACCTAGAACTCACAGTGTTCTTGCCTCTCCGTCCCAGGTACTAGGAACACATATACTTCCTGGTTCTTTACTGAGTCTTTCAGCAGAGCTTGCTGTGGCACGTTGTCCTTTCAAGTTAGACTGATTAATTTCTGCTTTTTCTTCACCTGCGGGTACATTTTCTTACATTTTTATGCTTGGTCCTAAGCACTAAATAGATTGTTTGTAAGCTGAGTTTGGCTCATGGTACTTTTGACATTCTTAAGAAAGTGGATCAACTTCGCAATGGAGTTTAAAAGATATTTTTCTGGCAAACTCTGAAGTGCTTGCCTGAATTTTCTAATTTTAATATTTTGACACGTTACACAAGCAAATAAAGGTCTCATTTTCATATGCAGAGTCTCTCTGTGTAGAAGCCTATTCGTCTGAATATAGAGACACATATGTGTCTATCTATAAATGTACGTGTAACAACCGAACTTCATTCTGGCAAGTGGTAGCATGCTTAATATACTATGAGAGCAGAGTTTCTGTGCCAGTTAGTGTTTATTCTTGAACAAATCTATACACAAGGTGCAAGTTAAGAGGTTAAAAGACACTGGGTGTGCGTAGGATGGCCAAGGCAATCGTGGCTCAGATAGAAACGAGCTCTAAGAATAAATACAGTAGTGATGGAAATGGTGACCTGACTTCCATTGTTTACAGTTGGGAATGCCCAGCAGGCTTTGGTTTATTAACATCCAGAAAGCAGTGGAGGAGGGTGGCGTTATCTGATGGCGCATCGCTTGTGACTCCTCTACAAAGTGGAGAAACTTCCATTTGCTCTAGTGCTCATTGCTTTGTTGATTTTACTGAAGCTTCTATTTATCTAATCTCCATAGAATAGTTTCCATTTAAACAGGAAAAATAATCTGGAAGGATTTTACTCTTCGTTTAATCTTTCTCCCTCTTCCTTTTTTGTGAGTGTTTTCCTATTTAAAACTCATATGAGTCACCTTCATCAGCATTTCTGACAAAAACCCCTTCTATATTCCAGTGGATCTTAACAAAACAAGCATGACAGGAATTGTCTGCCATGCCAGAACATTAACTAGTGCGACTCCACTTTTGGTGATAAGTGGCGGTTTTGTTTTGACGTCTTTATAACACAGTTCTTAAATAATATAAGTCTCAAATAGTATGCTGCTCCAGTAACCCTGAGGGAAGTTATTTTTCCACTCAAGAGAAATCACTTTTTTTTTTTTTGAGGATTAAAAGGTATACATTTATGTATATTAACATATATACATATAGGTTTGTGAAAGGTTGATATGAAGGGGGATGATTCCTTTCTAGAATAGTTTCTAGAAACTTCTGTTTGTGAGCAAGAATGAAAGGTTGGAAAATTCCATGGTCTAACTTCAGTGTCAGCCAGTTATTTCCAAGACTTACAGTGACTGTTGCCTTGATATGGATAGACCAGCAGGAGAAGAAACCAGACATTTGCCTATCCATCATTCTGAAGTGGCTGTTCCCCTGTACCCAGCCTCAGTGCTTTCTGAGTTGGTGAGGGAGTATTACTTTACATATGGGCGAGTCTTCCTTCTCCAGATACTCTGCGTGCTACACTTTTCTATACAGAATTATTGGAGAGAAAAGATCATGTTGAGTATTCCCCAAATTTTCAAGCTTGTGTGTCTGTGATTATATGGGTGCATGCAGGCATGTAGACCCACCTGTGCGTGTGGAGGCCAGTGGTTGCTGTTCAGAGTCTTTCTTTATAAAATTCTACACCTCCATTTTCCAAAACTTGTCTCTCATGAACTTGGAACTTGAGTTTTAGCTAGATAGGATCTACTAGTCTTCACCCAAACATCCCTACTATGCAGGCACATACCTCATGCTCAGCTTTTATCAGGGTTTTAGGGGGTTGAACTCAGCTTCTCATGCTTTCAGAGCAAGCATGTTACCCACTGAGCAATCATCTCTTCTCCTTGACACATGTTGGATAATGGTGCAGAATAGACAATGGTGCAGCTTCATTATGATGAACAACTCAGATTACCTTCCATTACGGGACACACGGGGAACTTGGTCATTCCAATGTCACTATGAGGTTATAATGTGCATGACTACAATTGTGATGCAGACAGAAGTAGATCTGAGCCTGAAGAGGCTTACCACAACTTGAAGCTTGCTGATGATAGCTTCACTGAGAATTCAAAGTTAGGCATAAGTTCTAGTACAACGCCTCTGGAAATCAGTCTGGTGGTTCCTCAGAAAATTGGATGTAGTACTACCTGAGGACCCAGATATACCATTCCTGGGCATATACCTAGAAGATGTTCCAACATATAATAAGGACACATGCTCCACTATGTCCATAGCAGCCTTATTTATAGTAGCTAGAAGCTGGAAAGAGCCCAGATGTCCCTCAACAGAGGAATGGATACAGAAAATGTGGTACATTTACACAATGGAGTACTACTCTGCTATTAAAAAACAATGAATTTATGAAATTCTTAGGCAAATGGATGGAACTAGAAAATATCATCCTGAGTGAGGTAATCCAATCACAAAAGAATAGTATGCACTCACTGATAAGTGGATATTAGCCCCCAAGCTCCAAATAACCAGGATACAATTCACAGACCACATGAAGCTCAATAAGAAGGAAGACCGAAGTGTGGGTGCTTCGGTCCTTCTTAGAAGGAAAACAAAATACTCACAGGAGCAAATATGGAGACAAAGTGTGGAGAAGAGACTGAAGGAAAGGCCATCCAGAGACTGTCCCACCTGGGAATTCATCCCATACACAGTTACCAAACCCAGACACTATTGTGGATGCTAAGAAGTGCATGGTAAAAGGAGCCTGATATGGCTGTCTCCTGAGAGGCTCTGCCAGAGCCTTACAAATAGAGACGGATGCTTGCAGTCAACCATTGGACTGAGTGTGGGGTCCCTAATAGAGGAATTAGAGAAAGGACTGAAGGAGTTGAAGGGGTTTGCAACCCTATAGGAACAACAACAATATCAACCAACCACCCCCCACCCCCACCAGAACTCTCAGGGACTAAGTCATCAATGAAAGAGTACATATGGCTCCAGCTGCATTTGTAGCAGAGGATGGACTTGTCGGGCATCATGGGAGGAGAAGCCCTTGGTTCTATGAAGGCTAGATAGATGCCTCAGTGTAGGGGAATTGAGGGCAGGGAGCTGGGAGTGGGTGGGTGGTTGGAGGAACACCCTCATAGAAGCAGAGGAGGGAGGATGTGATATGGTGTTTCCAGGAGGGAGGGAAACTGGGAAAGGGGATAACATTTGAAATGTAAATAAAGAAAATATCCAATAAAATAGCAACAAACAAATAAACAAAGTTAGGCATGAGTTCTAGCTACAGCTGCCTGGCTTTGCTCCTGAGTCCCTGGGAGTGGAAACAGTTCAGCTTCCGCTCTGTCCAGTGGGCAGATGGCTCAGGGTGAGGAAGGAGGCTTGGCACTGATTCGAAGAGAAGGTGATGAAGCAAGAGGATGGCTACGGGCTACTCAGATCAGTGGGCAGGTGGAAAAAGATGACCATAATGAAAGGGGACAAGCTGTCCACGTACTCATGCTGTAAGCATCCATTATGGTCTTCCTGAGGTATCAGGCTCAGGCAAATGCTTGGACTTCAGAGGAAGGGGACACAAATAGAGCCCTGTGGTAGATTCACTTGTTGCTGTCAGTGGTAGAAATGAGGAAGATGGAGACAGTGTCAAAGATGGCAAGATGCTGTGGATATCAAAGATGACAATGGGGATAGGAAGGATGCCAGCTTCAGGGTGGTATCAAAGATGAGAACCAGTGAGTGGATCAAGGGCTGCTTTTCTGTGAAGGTTGATGTGTCCGCTGGCTTTAGCTGGTAACAAATGAAAAGCAATGATGGTTGTGTGAGCAGCAGGGATAAACTAGGAAAGAATATTTCAGAAGGACGTAAGTGAGAAAATGGAGACGCGCATACTCAGGAGGACATGGTGGGGGAAAGAAAGGTTTAAGGCATGTGACAGAAGAGGGGGTATGAGTGGGGACAGGAAAGGGGACAGAGAGGGAAGAGTAAATGCAGTGCTGCAATTAGGGCATTAGACTGACTTACACGGTGAGTGAATGGACCTACCATGATTCGTCTCCCAAAGGAAAACCTGGAGTGCTGGTTCTTACCATAGGCTATGTCCAGGGATTTCCTGGGGGAGCTTCCAAAAGGTCTGCCCATCCTCCACTTGCTCCAAAGATCTTCACCCGTGTGACCTGGGTAGAGGATGGTCATAGGCTTTTTATAAGACCTTTAACATCAAATCTATGGTTACGAGCAAGATTTAACGGTGTGTCTTAGTTTTGTCATACATGAAATGAGGAAAATGACATCAATTATATCAAGATTAAGGGGAAAAAAAGTCTTTAGAACAACAAAGGTTGATGTGCAGCTGTAGTTTTCAAGTACTTGGGGTGACTTTGTTCCCAGGGCATATGTAGCAGAGTATGGAGATCTTTTAATTTATTTATTTTTTTAACTCTTAAATCTAATATCTTTTTTAAAAATTAAATTAAATTTTTTACTTATTCAGTTTATATCTCACTCACTGCCCCGCTCCCAGTCAGCCTCTCCCACAATCTTTCCCTCACTCCTCCTGCTCCTCTCAGCGGGTGGGGGATCCCCTGGGTATCCCCCCACCCTGGCACATTAAGTCTCTGCAAAGCTAGGCACTTCCTCTCCCACTGAGGCCAGGCAAGGGAGCCCAGGTAGAAGAACATATCCCACACACAGGCAACAGCTTTTGGGTTAGCTCCTGCTCCAGTTGTTCAGGACCCACACGAAGGTCAAGCTGCACATCTGCTACATCTGTGCAGAGAGGCCTAGGTCCAGTCCATGTTCTTTGGTTGGTGGTTCAGACTCTGAGAACCCCAAGTTAGTTGACTTTGTTGGTCTTCATGTGCAGTTCCTGTCTCCTTTGGGACCTGAAATCTTCCCACTTCTTCCATAAGTGTCCCCAAGCTCCATCCACTGTTTGGCTGTGGGTGTCTGTACCTGTCTGAGTCAACTTCGGGGTGGAACCTCTCAGAGGACAACATGTTCCTGTCTACAAGCATAACAGAGTATCATTAATAGTGTCAGAGACTGATGTTTGCCCATGGGATGGGTCTCAAGTTGGGTTGGTTATTGGTTGGCCATTCCCTCAGTCTCTGTTCCCTCCCCATGCCTGCATTTCTTATGGACAGGATATATTTTGGGTTGAAAGTTTTGTGGGTAGGTTTGTGTCTCTATTGCTCCACTGGGGCTCCTGCCTGGCTACAGGAGGTGGTCTCTTCAGGTTCCATATGCCCAATGTTGAGAGTCACAGCTAAGATCACCCCCATTGATTCTTGCGCACTTCCCTTATCCCAGGTCTCTCTCTTGTCCTGGAGATGCCCCCACCTCTTCACCTCCATCAGTTGCAGAGTTTCATTCATTTTCATGGCTATCTAGTCATCTCTTAAAATCACATGATTTTAAAAAAAGATTTCTTTATTTTATATGTATGAGTATACTGTAGTTGCCTTCGGACACATCAGAAGAGAGTATTAGATCCCATTACAGATGGCTGTGAGCCACCATGCAGTCGCTGGAAGTTGAACTCAGGGAGTTGAACAGTCAGTGCTCTTAATCATTGAACCATCTCTCCAGCCCTGAGTATAGAGCCATTTTTGATGGACCCACTGAGGAGGGGTGATGGCTGATACATAGTGAGCACAGGGCATGGATGCTACGCTATATCCTGGGTATCACCATAGCAAAGACTAGTCAGGTTCACAATGTCCATAGTATGAAGACAGAGAATGCTTGGGTAGCAGGTAAACACAAGGCTTCGAGCTAGAGCTCCTGGGTTCAAATCCTGGCTTCGCCATCGATTATAACCTTAAAGGATTTATAAACTTGTGTGATTCAAGTCTTGAGAGCTTTGTACTTTAGTTTTGTAATAAATGAAGTGGAAGTGAGGAGCAAATATTAAATAGTTGATGCCCATGGAAACAGAGCAGTCCTTGGTAAGCTCCTTACAGGCAGTAAGGAACACTGCCCCAAATGGAAATTCTGGTATATCTTTTGTTTAGATCATTTGGTTTGTAGTGTTTGAAGAAAAAGACTAAATAGAATTTGTGATAATCATAGTTCATTAAGAGCTTAGTACATGATAGGCAATGTGTTGACATCCTGGGAAGTTGACACCTAGAGTCATTTTGTGTGTGCTCTCATTGAGTCTTTGTAGGAAGCCAAATGGCATGGGCATTACTAATCCCATGTTAATCAACTCTTTAAGATAGCATTTATGTAGCCCAGGCTAGCCTTGAACTCACTATATAGTCAAGGGTGGAGTTGAACTCCTGATCCTTCTACTTTTACCTCAAAAGTGTTGTGATGATCATCATGCCCAGATAATAATCCCATTTTACAGAAACAAATTGAGGATTGAAAAGTTGAGACCCTTATCAAATTTGAACTAAGAGCTGTGGAGGCATAGTCTGTCTGGATGCAAAGCCTGTGTACTTAACACAATAATCTACAAGAAGGTAAAAATATGTGATAACTAAGCAAACAGCAGGAAGGAGATGATTGTGGCATCAGAACTTCTGGCTCCATCTTACCTGGATTTTTCATCTTCTAGTCTAACTCCATGAGTTTTTTCCCCTCCACTGGGTCCTAGGTTTCCATAGTCAGTTGTCAGTCTTTTGGGACAGTGACCCCCAGCATCCTCCTAAATAAAATATAAAATATTCTTGATTGGGTACCCTCACATATGAATATATATATATATATATATATATTTTTTTTTTTTTTCTACTGTATGGTTTTCTGGCATGAGTGAACAGTTGTGAGGACCACCACTCTCAAGGGAACCTACTGCTTTTAATGTATGAACCTTTACATTTATAAAAGGAAGGGCACTTTTATTTATTTTTGTAAATAATTATCAGTTTGCAAACTAAGAATAAAGACTACAAGAGCTGTCATTTGCTAACCCTGCTCTCCGAAGCACAGCCACACTGGCTTGGCTGGGCTGGAAAAAGGACTCCAGAACTCGGTTCCCTTTCTGCATTTCCTTGGCAAAGAGGGTAGATGTTGGGAAAAAAAATGCAGATGGTTGCACACGTGTCTTGGATAGATTTAGTTCAAATCTTTCTGTTGTGTTCTGTGGATATCTGGGGGTCCAGATTTTTCTATTAGTTTTCTTTATTGTTGGTTTCTATAAGATGGAACAATGTTGAAAATGAGTAAGAATGAGAGTTTCTTACACCATCATTGGTTAGGAAATGGGAGAAGGCCAAAGAAACCAGTAAACCATTCCTTTTGGACATCAAAAATTTTGGGTAGAGAGGAACAGTCCCCAACAACATCGCCCAGAGTCACAGTGAAACCAAAAGAGGCAACAACAAGACTTTCTCACTGCGTTGTCAGAAACTTCTCCTGCTCCTTCTTTCTAGCTGCATTTGAATCTCCCACCCTCAAATTCCACAAAGCAGGGCAGGGTAGAAATTTTGATTCCAATTCTAAGAGTGCAATTTTGTTGTTGATGTAGCAATTGAAGAAATCTGCTTGATATATATTTTTTTTCATTCTTGGGAAGTTAAGGGTATATAAACAAAGCCCTAGGAGTAGAAAATTCTAAAGCAACTTATTAAAATGGAACGATACAGAGATGTTTATGCAATCAGACAAGCAGTTAGGAAGAACGGAATGATTCATTCTCTGCAAATGCAGTCATCTTTTATATCTGAGGAGGAAGAAACAGATGGTCTTGTTATCAGTTTGCATATTTGTCTGAAAAAAAAAAAAGCAAACACCACAGGTGTAGGATCCACGTTCAGTTCCACATGGCACACACAGGAGAGCCTGGCTCTGGCTCTGTGATGATAGATTCTATGTTAGAGCCTGACATCAATTCACTACACTCCAGGGTGCACCAAATCCTTGGGCGAGAACCCACCCTACTTTCAGTAACCACCTTCCAAATTCATTTGCCCCAGACCTTGTTGATGTTGAACTTGGAGCATTTCTGTAATGATTCTTTGGCTACATTCAGAAATAATTATCCGATAATTGCCATTGCCAGACACCATGCGAAGCACCTGCTCAGTAAAAAATGTTTTGATCAGGCACTGTGATTGGGCTTTGGTTCCAAACCGAATCAACAAGGCGATGCTGGCATTGCCTGCTATGTAGAGTGGTTTTGAGTGCCGAATGACTGTTTTCTGTGAAATCCTAGCATTAAACTTTTGCCACTGAAAGGAAGCAGTTACATCATTCACGCCCAAATCGGGTTACTGTTTGACCACTGAGAACATGTGAAAGTTTTCTACAAGGGCTGGAGCAATGGCTCAGTGGTTAAGACTACTTGATGCTCTTGAAGTGAACCAGGGTTTGATTCTTAGCACCCACATGGTGGCTCACAGCTAGACTTTATAACTTCAGTTTTAAAGGGATTCAGTGCTCCTTCCTGGCCTCTGCAGATGCCAAGCACACAAATAGTGAACTTCAAGACCTGCAAGCATAGACTTATAAGAGGAAAGCTTGCTTACTGCATAGGCTGAATGCGTTTGGTCCTTTGGTATCTGTCACAAATTCGTGTATTCCGCACAGGAGGAAGACTTTCAGGAGTGGACTCACTGCTCTGTTCTCTTGAACACATCTCTAGCTTCTTACAGTGGTCCTGACTCTTTTTTTTTTTTTCAGCCTTATGTTGTCTATGTGTTCATCTTCGGGGCTCAGCAGCCAACCTCTTAATCTATGGACTCTTACTTCCCTTTTTCCTTTCCTCTGCATCCTTGGCTTTTCTTTTCTCTTCATCCCCAAGGGCTTTGCTTTCATGCTGGCTTTCAGCCTCTGACTGTCTATTTCCTGGTGGATGGCTTCAAAGCATCCTTCTTGGAGAGAAGAGGAGGGGCAGGTGAAGTTCATTCTGACCATTCTTAGGGTGTGAAACCCACGTGGTAATCATATTGGCTGCATTATTTCCTCATACGTCTCTGTGACTATTAGTGATAAAAGATTGTTATTTTCTTTTAGTTTTTTTTTTTTTTCTGTTTCTTACTGGCAGTTATGTGGAAGAAAATTGATGAAGAATAATCTAGTGTCAAAATCTGTGGGGTTACTTCAGTGCTAGTACATGGCCAATCCTTAATGAGTTTTTGTTACTTCAGTAGGGATACCTTTTTCAAACTACCACAGTCCTAAAGCTAAACCGTAGGAATGCATTTCCCCACAGTTCTTCAGGCTGGAGTCTGAGATCATGGTTCCAGCAGAGCTGATTGGTTCTGAGAACCTTTTCCTGGGCTTCTACGTCACTGTCTTCTTGGGTCAGTGTTAAAATACTCTCGTTGTATAAGGGCACCAGTCATACTAGACTAAAGTCCTGCCAGGAACACAACTCTGCGATAGAGCCCTTGCCCTAACTTGCTTCATGCCTCAGGTTCAATCCTTGCCCTATTGCTGTGATAAAATACTGACAGTTGCAACTTTCAGGAGAAAGGTCTTACTTTAGTTCACAGTTCAGGGACCGTGAAGGTGGTAAGTGCTTGAAGCAGCTGGTCACATTACACTCATACCAAGAAATGTGAGGGATGGATGCCTACAGCTGCTCACTTCCCTTCCTCTAGTTACACAGTTCAGGAGCCCAGCCAGGGAATGGAGCCACTCATAGCAGGTACATCTCCACACCTCAATGAGTGAAATCATGATAATCGCCTACGGGCATGTCAAAGGCCTGTCTTCCAGGAGAGTCAGATTCTGTCAAGTGGACAATTAACACTAACCACCCCAATCCCCGATAATGAAAAAAAAATGTTTAAATTAAATTGTACCCTAATGACATTATTTTAATTTATTAAGCACCCTGCCTTCAAATCCAGCCATATTCTAAAGTGCTTCAACATGTAAGTTTTGAGAAGACAGAATTCTGCTGCTGTGTTATTGTAAGCATATGGTCTTATCTATTTTAAGGTCACATTCAGGATGGTGGGCACTTGTAACTTGGCTTAAGGTAGCACATGCATTTGCTTTGCTGGTAGATATGTCCTATACAAGATCTGATGAGGTTGTACCTCTCTGGCTCAGTCATGGGGCCATTAAAGGACAAGATAGGAGAACTGACGTACACGTGTAATCCTAGCTCTCAGGAAGCTGAGGCAAGAAGCATAGAAGTTCAGGATCAGCCTAGGTTGCACGATGCACTGTAGAAGAAGGAGGAGGTGGAGGTGGAGAAGGAGGAGGAGGAAGAGGAAGGGAAGGGGAAGAGAGGGAAGGAAGAGGAGGAAGAAGAGAAGGCAGAGGAGAAGGAGGAGTGGCAAGAAGAGGAGATATAAAAGCTGATGAAGTGATGCAAACTCGTTGGAATATCTATATCTGTATTTAATCTATACCTAATTTATCTAACTATCTGTCTATCTATCTATCTATCTACCATTTAATCTCCCTCTATATCTTTTGGAGTCAAGGTCTCACACTGTAGCCCAGGATAACCTGGAACTCGGCGTGTGGCATCTCATGGTAATCATTTTGCCTTAACCTTTTGAATGCTGGGATTATAGACATGAGCTTTCCTACCTTGCTAAAAACACCCGTTTTAATTTTTGGTATGTAGAAGTTATTGATGAAGAACATGAAGTGACTTAACTAGCTCATATGACAGGCAAGGACGTTCACATACACCGTTCAGTTGCGACTTCGTTATGCACCTCACATGTCCATGAGAATCAGGGAGGGTTGGTGGTCCACCCTCCTGAGATGCTGTGTAGCTTCCTGGCAAGTACCAGTTTCTTGGAACACTCTTTGCTTTCTTTATCAGCTTTCTAAAATACAGTTATTCACACCTAGGACAATCTTTGGCTACGTTTACAGCTTCTTTGGTAGGGAAAAGTAAACACATATATCTTGATCATTGTATGCATACATTTGCAAAGATGTTTCTTCCATACCATGGGTAGATGCTTTCAGGAAAAATTTTATAGCAAATTGCTCATAATTACAACTCAGATTCAAGGATCAGAGTACAATAATATCTAAGACTTGGGAACCATGACTGCCTGTGGATCTGTTGGGAGACAACCTTGCAAAATGGTTACCCATAGCCAAGTTCAACTGACTGCTGTACTTTCCTTGGCAAATAAATTATACGTGTGCAGTGTGTTTGGGGGTGTTTGTAGATAAACATTGTCTAGTTTCCCACAATCTTTATCACGTCCCGTTATCTTATTCCAGTTAGATTTAAACATTCACGTTACTACATCTTCAGCTTTGTTAACTCTGATAGGCATGTGGGGGTGAAAGATGAAATGGTTGCAGGAACACAGAGTAAAGAAGCAATAACTGCAAAGGGCTTATTCCTGGGTCTGGTCTGGAGTGGAGGTGACTAGGAGGTGGCTAGGAGGTGGCTAGGAGGTGGCTAGGAGGTGACTAGGAGGCAGAGTTTTGAGTGAAGAGATGGGCAGCATCCTTTGTTAAGTAACAGCCTAGGTGTTTTGCCCACAGAGTCCCAGGTAACAAACACACAGAGCTAACAGCAAGCAGGAATTCTTATACTATTTGTAGTTGAGGAAAGACAGGTGGAGAGGTTAAGAGAATTTGCCCAAGCTAATGAGTCCTATCCAAGGAGTGAGCTGTGCTGCCCAGGGCTGTGGTGATCTAGAGCCGACGCTTTCACACTCGCTCATCACACTTGAGCTGCCACACTAGCAGGTTCAGGCACCAAATCTGTTCTTGGAAAAAGTAAAGATATTTTTCAGACACATCCACTTAACATCTATAAATAAAAAAAAAAAAAAAAAAAAAAAACAAACCTTACCAGACACCATAGAAGAACATTCATTTTGTTTTTTTAAGTTAAGCTACCTCTTTTACTGAAAAAAAAAAGAAAAGAAAAGAAGGGTTACTGGTGAGGAAATTAGAGTTCCTTTTTTCCCCCATAAGAATATTAACTTATTAGATCCTGAAATGGAGGCCAGAGGGAGAGAGTCAGCTTCAAGAAATTAGTCATAGAATGAGTTTTGCTCTCTCCAACATACATGAACATATAAACATGTATAGCTCCTCTCCAAAGGCACACATACAAAAAAAGAGTAAAATTAAAAACCAAGTTCCCTTAATATATGTATAGGGATGGTATAATGAACTCCTCTGTCTGAAATCATAAAGATAAGGAACTTCTTTTTATTGTGTGGTTAACAAGGCCCCACTATGAAGGAAAACATAAACAATTTGGACATCATTAAGAGCCAGTAAATGTAGTTCTGGGTAAAAGATAGTTAAAAGACCACTTAACATACTTGGACATGTGCACTGCAGGAATGTGTGTTTCTAAGACACTGGTGACAACCACAGTTAATGGTAATTGTTGGCCTCCAAGGACTCCTGTGAAAATCCATAAGAAGTGAAAAGTGGTAACGAATTTGTTTTACTAGAAGGATTTATAGTTGTATGGGAGCCCATGGGAGACCTGGTTTTCATACGACGTTTCTTTGGGGAAGTTAAGTGGCTTGTGCGGGGAAAGCCCCTCAAGGTGACTCTCCCTGCTCTTCGGCCTGCCCCATTTTCTGAGAGGCATCAACAAAATCCCTTGCCCTTTGACCTTAGGCTGAGTATGGTCAAGGGGGGCAGGAGAAGAGAAGAAGGCACAGCCACTGTATGTCCTTCCTTACCAGCCTTTCTGTGAGGCCATGGTTTGTTTCAGTTTTTGCTTCTCTACAGAACGGTGTGCGTAGTTAGGCAGAGGGAGCTTTCTGGCTGAGTTCATGGTGAAGTTCATACAGCCATCTTTAGAGTGTGTGTGTGTCAGGGGGCGATACAGGCTGCTGGTAATTCCAGTAGGCTTGCATCAATTCTTTTGACTGGTTTGTATCTCACTCTTTCATAAGACTCTCCTCAATACTGTCTTGGGGGGTATCCTTCGGTCCTTCCCTGATAAAACACTGAGCCTCAATTTTAACCTTGCAGAGCAGGTCAGCCTACTTATTATAGCTACGCTGACAAAAACATTTTAGATCTGAGTCAATTAGGGTAATAAAGGCATCATAATTAATAGTATCCAAAAGCATATATAGACATTGCCTTGACTGCGAGGAAGGAAAGTCTGTGTGAAGCTTGAACACAGGCAGCCTGCATGGTAGACAGTCACAGTACAGCCTGCGGGACGACAGCAGCCCAGTTTGCTTTGTTCCCTTCCTGGTTTGGTTACGGACAGTGTTCGTGTTGGTTTCCAGCCTAACCCTGGACAAAGCCCAAGGTAAGATTTGAGGTGAGGGGAACTCCAGTTAGGGCCCGCGGTTCCACAGTTTCATATAAACTCTGACAAGTTCTTGTATACAGAATGTCTTGCTTCAGAAAGAATTTTCTCTGTAGATCTTACACATCGAATATTTTTTTTCTCCCATTCCCCAACTTCAATGGCTAAATTGCCCTTAACAGTTTAAAGGGAAGTTTAAACTAGGTCTTAACTCATGGTACTAGGAAGGGGGGGAGACTTTGGAGGTGAGTCTCTGGTGGCTAGTGCCCTTATGAAAGTTATCCCACCCTTCCTGCATGTGACAGAAGAAAGAACACAAGGAGCCAGGCAGTGAGTCTTTTTTTTTTTTTCTTGGTTTTTTTGAGACAGGGTTTCTCCATATAGCCCTGGCTGTCCTGGAACTCACTCTGTAGACCAGGCTGGCCTCGAACTCAGAAATCCACCTGCCTCTGCCTCCTGAGTGCTGGGATTAAAGGCGTGTGCCATCACGCCTGGCCAGGCAGTGTGTCTTATCAGGCCTTCAGTGTGCTGGTGTTCTAAGCTTGGACTTTAAGCTTAGTCCAGGTTGACTGTGAGTAATAAATGTTTGCTCTTCATAAACCACCCTGGGCTATGGTATTCTGTTATTCCAATGGGCCACGACAGATGGTAGCTCTAGACGAGTCACTAGACTTGTCTATCATAGTCTATCATACTCAAGCTACTGATTGATTTTTACACATATGCACAACGTGGCTTTCCATGGTCATTGGAACTTGTGTTTGTTCTTCCCCCAGGCCCTAACTGGAATTTCCCTCACCTAAAATTTTAACTTCTGTTTTGGACCATGTATTGGCTGGAAGCCGGACACCAACACTGTCCTTAACCAAGCCAACAGTAGACCAGGAAGGGCACAAAGCATTCTTCTTCAACTTGGCAGAACACTGCCCCAACAGCCTTTACCCAACTTTTATTCAGTACGGTTAAACACAACACTTTCTGGCTCAGCGAGACAACAGTTGGCTGTTACGGGAGGGGAATTACTGGCCCCGGAACGTGAATACTTTCCCCAGTGAAATAAGGGTAGTTACACTCAAGTGCCCATCATAGCCTATGTCATCATCCTGCAAGGAATGAGGCTGGTACCAAAGTCCTCCACTTTCCAGTCTTTCTGGAGCCACAGTGTGCACCAGAAGCAGTGTGCTGTCGATACCTGCCTGATTCGTATCCCCAGCAGTTGGCTTTCCACCTCCTCTATGCTTTATCCCCCAGAATGAGCCGCATGTACTGCTGCTGCTCTTGCATCCCTGGGCTCCAGGGAAAGACTTAATTATGCTCACTCCTCCCCCATCTCAGAGCATCCAGGTTCCATAGGCATTCTGGTCCTGTCTTTTATGTCCTTGGCTTACATTAGTAGAACCACTGAATAGAAAATATAATGTTCCTAAGTTTAAAAGGTGCCATAAAAATAAAATAAATAAAATTTGAATGTGCTGAGCGAGGCTGCTTCCCTAGGCAAAAACAAAGCCAATGCATCAGAACTGTTATCCAATTGAAATTAATTACTGCAATGCATTACAGGCTGGTGGACAACTCCCGGATCAGTGCTTAGAGCTGGCCTAAGACGCTAGCCTCCTTCTTCTCCCCCACTTGTCATATAACAGGGAGGTGAATGTTAGTCACATATTAGAAAACTAGGACCCTGTCTGAAAGAATTACAGTGCCACCTGCTCCATAGGATAGGACCTGACTTCAGTGCCTTTCTCAAGACAATTGAAAGACCTGCTTGCTAATGCTTTTCCCATCTTAGAAACACAAATGGTGTGAATCAAGTATTGACTGTGTAAACTGTAGGATTCTGTTATGTCTGTACTTCCAACTCCCCCCATCCCCGAGGAATGAGGGCACAAAGAACTGAGAGGTTGTCTGCTGAAGGACAGAAATAACCATAAACCTAATATTCTCTTCCCAGAGGCACATCTTTCCATGTTTTTCAAGCTTGGCAGAATGCCGTTTCAAAACAAACAGCCAAACAGACTATATGCAGGCAGGGCTATCCCTGTAACATCCACCCCCCCACCCCTTCCCCCATAAGAAATTGCTTTTGTATGATTTGATAGCCCCTGCCACCATATCGCGTTACTGAAAAGCACCATATACCTTCCTTTTTGTAGCTCTAAATTGTCTTGCTTAACAACTTAAGGAGAAATTTAAACTTGGTCTTAACTCAAAATTTAAAACAAATAATAGCCTAGTTATGACTTAAAGCCAAATAATCTGTCCTAACGCATTTGCCTTGTGGGAAGAAGAAACACCAATTTGAAGAGAGTTTTACAAAAATAATAAATTCTACCTAAGGGAAACGGAAATCTACAGTTTGTTTTAAAACAACTCCCATTTCCAAGGACCTGAAGGAGGGTGGGCGGTGTTGGCAACGCCCTTGGCTGGATGACCTGATACTGGAGAGGAGAACAGACAGGCTATATCTGAGTTTTGATGTAATCCTAGACTTTTCTCTTTTCTTGTGCCCTTACACAATGCAGGAGTCGCGTCGCGCCTGAATGGATGCATCGCTCTGGTACTTTAATGGATTACAATTCACTGCAGTATCTACTTCAGTTCTTGGCTTGCTGATACTAAAAATTATCTTAAACAGGAATTGTAACATAAAATTAAATTAGATATACTTCAACAAGTTTATCTCTAACAATAAATATATACAAATTCCGCAAAGAAGAGCTCTGCAATTTTCAGCCGGTGCTTAAAGTAATTACACATTCTGTGATGGTAACACATTCCTGTTTTTTTTTTTTTTTTTTTTTTTTAAATTGTGCCACAAGCTGGTGAGGCACCTCTACCACGCATGTTAATGCTAATTAGCAGATAAAGTGTAAACCCGTGGAAGCCTCCTATTCTGTCCCTCTGCCAGCTTTCCCTTGATTGGAAATTGCGGGCCGAATTTCCTCTCATTCCAGCGTGGCCTACTCGGGCATGGTGTGAAATGTCCTTCTTCTGCGCGTTTTAATCCATCAGCTCTGTTCGGTGGAATGGCTCACCACCGTGTGTTCTGAATTCAGCGGTGGTCGCCAACGATTTCCTCCAGGATGACTGCCTTTCCCAATCCATCAAAGGAGGATTTAGACCGGGCAGAACAATAGGCGGGGATGCTGTGTTTATTGGAGAGGTGTTTCTGTTTAGATGTTAATAAAGTGGCATTTTGAAATATGTTCCTGAACCAAGAGGGAGGGAGATGAGCTCTGAGCCAACTTTGTTTCCTTCTAGGCAGCCTGGGACACTGTTTAGAAGCAACACCTGCACCCGGGACTCCCGATAAAGGAGCATCCAGAGGCTTCCAGGTCCCTTGGTCTCCTCCTGTCCCAGTGCCTCCTGGACTGTGGCCAGCAATCTGCCAGTTCAGGACTTATTTTGCTCTGTTAAGCACACCCAACGCAAAGCTTCCAGCACCTTCTATAACCTCTGCTTCTCTACCTTGTGGCCCAATCCTGCTTTTGAAGTTGGTGGGGAATCGTTAATGGTGCACTTTTTCTTTTGCCTTGAGCTGTAGGGCTAGATTTAATTTGAATTTATAATCTGGGCTTCACAGTGGAACATTTTTGGGTTCCAGGAAATTAAAATGTAACTCACCCAACCACCCCCATACCTCTTTATTCTCAATTGCCTTTTTCTCTTTGAAGGGGGTTTGGTTTTTTTTTTTTTTTTTTTTTTTTTTTTTTTTTTGAGACAATTTCTTGCTGTGTAGACTAGACTAGCCTTGACACTGCTATTCTTTACCCACAGACCTCTGAGAGCTTAGGTGACAGGCTTGTGTGTATGTGTCTCTGACTTGCCTCCACGTCTATCACTCAGTGAAAGTCTCCAGTCTCTTCCACACACCTGTGTTCTTCATCCTGTCCGTATTAATTCCTAAGCTCCAACTGTGCAGGCAGCTGGCTGAGCCAGAGCCATCGGCATAGAGCAGAAAGTCACTCTCTGGGACACTTGAGAATCAGCACGAATGCACCCTCTCTCTTGTCTTTCAGCTTCTGAGGCAAACGGTGGAAGAGATCAATTATTTGGGACATCTGTCTTTTGTGGTTTTTAAGAAGTCTCTTAAGTTTTATCTCTCCTATGTGACTGTCCTGGAACTTCATGAGCAAGCATGTTTGTGCTCTGGGCACATGCTCTAAGCCAGGTAGGTACAGCATGCATTGTTTTTAGAAAGGGGTTCGTCCTCTATTTCTGCTTTAGAAATCTGCTGTTCATAGCTGGGCAGTGGTGGCGCACGCCTTTAATCCCAGCACTTGGGAGGCAGAGGCAGGTGGATCTCTGAGTTCTAGGCTAGCCTGGTCTACAGAGTGAGTTCCAGGACAGCCAGGGCTACACAGAGAAACCCTGTCTCGGAAAACCAAAAAAAAAAAAAAAAAAAGAAAGAAAGAAAGAAAGAAAGAAAGAAAAAAAATCTGCTGTTTACCCTACTACTGTATCTTGAATATTTTTTTATATTATCAATTTTTATAGTGTGTTTTCCCCTTTCTT
Organism: Mus pahari; assembly: GCF_900095145.1. NCBI lineage: Eukaryota > Metazoa > Chordata > Mammalia > Rodentia > Muridae > Mus > Mus pahari. The sequence goes on along the minus strand of NC_034606.1, from coordinate 17,809,644 downwards.
TGTTTTTAACAAGAAAAAAAGGGCTTTCTGCTTCACAATATCATGGTTAATATGTTCAAATTTATAGAATAAAAATTTCCCTTATTCTTGAGAATTTTAAACACGTATACAATAAAATATGATCTTATTCACTTCCATATTTCCTTCAACATGTTCCCTCCCAACTTCCTTTTAATTAATTAATAATTAATTATAGATAGTCCAATTATGGTGTGCATATACTTATGCATGGGTGTGCATCCATCCGCTGGATCATGGTATACTGCTACCAACAGCCACACCCTTCAAGAAGAGTAAACCTCGCACCTGCAGCAACTATCAGCTTCTGGCAACTCTTGAGTCTGGAGATCACGGGGCCCATCTACATCAGGCGTCTGCCTGGCTTTATCTTGGGTAGGTAGGTTCAGAGGCTGTTAGCCCACGATTGCCCTAACCACGTCATGTAGAGGGCAGTGTTTCAGAACGCTCCACATATCCACGGTTACTTTCTTTGTCTCTTCTCTGGCATTCCCTGCACTTTGGCAGTAGGCATTGATAAAGAGGTCCATTTAAGGCTGAGCACTTGGTCTTGTATTCACATTTCCAGCTTTCTGATGAGTTACCCAGCTCTCCATTGGTTGTTACCCACTGCAAGAAGAATCTCTGACTAAGACTGAGAGCAATTGTGTCTAGGCACACATGCACGCACACACATATACACATACGCATATACACATCGCACACACATTCACATACATATACATCAGCTATATTTATTCTCATACATAAATTTTTAATTAAATTTTTTTTGAAATGAAAATATAATTACATTATTTCTTGGCCTCACATTCTTTATCCTTTGTCCAATCCCTCTTATGTCCCTTTGTATCATGTCTCCTGCTCCTTTTCAATTTATGGTGTCTTTTCTTTATTATTGTTACACACACATACACACACAAATACATGAATATAGCTTTTTCAGTGTATATAGTGTTACTCATATGTATGTGATACCAGGGCAGACTAATTGATACTGAGTAACTAATATTAGGAGGATTACCCAGCAGAAGACTATATCTCCTGTTCTGAGAATTCTTTAGCAGCTTACAAGGAACTACAGTGGTTCTTCTGTAGGGGTGGATCCCCCCTTTCATGTTAGCATGTCTATTGGTGGTGAACTTGTTCAGGTAGCCACACTGTTTAGGCAGCCATGCTGATGTACCTCACCACTTTTAATTGAGAGCATATCAGGATAGTATGCCTGGGTTCTGGGGAGAAAGTGGAACAGCGGTGAGATACAAAGTGATAGGGTCCAAAAACCTAGAATGTTCTCTGGGCAAGCCACTAAACGAACGAATTCTGAGTAGAAGGGGTTGGTTACTTTGGTCTCACACAAAATTCATTCTGTCTCTCAGAGGCACATTTTCTAACAAGCCTGAGATTCCACAATGTTCTTGTTCATTGTTATGACAGGACAATGATTTAATTATAAAGGCCCCACCTTGCAATTTTTCCTCAGCTAGCACAAGAAAGCTGGCCCGTGGTATAACAAATGTGTGAATGTGTCAGCATGTGCAGGGAAGGAGCAATCCGCTGCTGCTTAAACACTTAGCGGGATTACTTGCCATCTCTTAAAACCAGTTACATTAAAGCACCTTGTAAATGTACCTCTGAAACAGCCCTTGCAAGAAGGCCCCGTTGGTAATGGGCCAGAATGTGACTGGCAGGAATTTAAATGACAACGGGAGCAGAGAAATTGGGGTTAAAGGTATCAATTGGTTCAGGATGCATGAATAAAGAAAATAAAATCTGGGGAAAAGGAAGAAATAAAAGGCGAAGGAGACATCTCTAATCCTGCTTATGTAATTATGACATCAAGTGTAAAGAGCCCATCCTACTAGTACAATGGTGTGGTCAGTTGACAGGGGTCAGCACCTTTGGGACATTGAACCCTGAACATGTCAGAGGAAAGAAACCAGGCTGGTACAGCTGAAAACCACTACATATTAAGCACATTCAAGATCTTTAGGTATCGAGTGGAGCAAAGAGAGACAAAGGGTTTCATCTTGGATGGAATTCTCCAGATATAGCAAACACTTACTCTGGATTGAAACCCTTAGCATACATTTAATTCTGGATTGAAACATTACTGATGTTCCACTGGGCCATGCATGAAGAAAGTTCCTGGATAAGTTTCCTAGTCATGTTTCTCTGAGAACCTAGCCATGTTTCTCTGCAGTGCCTGAGGTATGGCTGTATTCTGTGGCATGGGCCAGTGGCAGCCCCCTCCCTTTCCTTCTCATTTAGATTTCTGGATTTCGTCAAGATGGAAATCACTTTTGTGTATGTTAGACGAAAGCTCTCAGGTAGAGATGGGTGGGAGTCCATCAGAATGCATTGCAAACAGCTTCGTGCGTGGGGTCGGGGGCTTTGTATCCACTTCTTTTCTCAGTGCTGGGATTTCATTTTAAATCTGTGCAGGTCTGGACAACATGAAATGAGTGAGAGACTTTGCAGCGCTCAGCTCTGAGACATCTTCAACCGGACCCCTCACTTCAAGGCTCAGGGATCTATGTGGAAGAGAAGGAAGAGGGACTGTCAGCAGAGGTGGAGGAGAGCACCAAGGAAAGAGATTCCAGACACAACAGGACTGACACACATATAAACTCCTAGAGAACATGACCGTGTGCACAATATTTGGCTTCTTTTAAACGTAAGTTCTGGAGATCCAATTCAGGTCTTTCTGCTTGCAAGACAAGTGTTTTATTGACTAAGCTGTTTTCTCAGTCCTAAGTGAGGACCCCCTTTGGCCCAGCCCTTAAGTGGTGGTCAGAGGAGTCTCATCCCAGGCATCCTGGTTATGCCTTTGTGCTGTTTGGCTCCGGTTATCCCTAAGTGCTAGAATAGTTCCCAGGCAGCTATGGCTGTCAAATGGGAGCTTCCTGGGTTTCTCTTTAGTTCCTGCGAGGCACAGGAGCCTGCATGTTAAGGTTCTTATGTGCACTAACACTCTAAGCCTAGACTCATCTTTAAAAGATGGCAGCTAACCTTCTATGAAGGATGTGTCTGGGTATGGAAGCCTGTGGTCAGCAGAGTGTTACTGGGCACCTCTCTGATGATAGCAAGTGCAATGATTCCATTTTCTTTGTCTGGAGCTCTTCTCTAAGAGCTAGTGGCAGAACCTCCAGACGTTTCCAGTCGGCTTCTGGACTGTATCATTAGGCAAAAGCGGATTCTTCTGATACTGTGCTCCGTGATACAGTTACTTTACTCAGTCAGGATACATTGTCGGGTGATGCTAGTTAGCAATCTGGCGCTGGAAGATGGTTTATGATGCAAGAAATCTCCTGTGAGGTTCTCAGATGATCAGACATTAATCTGCCCTCAGATTAGTGTCACTGAGAAATAAACAAATGAGCCAAAATCTGACAGGTTGCCACCAGACTTAGCCTACAGTCAGCAAGCAATGGTTTCAAGTTCAGGTTCAAGTTCCCTCGTGGGTATTAATGCTGGGAGCTGGGGAGATAGGTATGGTCGGTAGAGACATCCATCACCTGGATGTTTCTGGATAAAAGTTTCATGCAGATCTAAAGGTTACCTACATGGCTCTCTGTGTTAGGTCCAACTTTTTGTTTTAAAGGCGGAAGTGTTTATCATTTATTTACTTATTCGTGTTAGTTCTTTTTTTTTTTTTTTTAAAGAACAAGGCCTCTCTTGTGAGGCTATGCCAGTGCCTGGCAAACACCGAAGTGGATGCTCACAGCCAGCTATTGGATGGAACACAGGGTCCCCAAT
>NC_034606.1:17803262-17804334 GCF_900095145.1 Mus pahari | reverse complement strand
GTATAACAGAAAGAATGAGGGAGGGAGGAAGGGAGGGAGGGAGGGAGGGAGGAAGGGAGGGAGGGATGCGGAGAGAGACTTTTAGATTCAGATATCTAAATTTTGTTACTTTTCTTTCTTTTGTTTGTCTTGGTTTATTTGTTTTGTTTTGTTGTTTTGTTTTGAGACACAAAGTGTCTCTATGTAGTCCCTAGTCATCCTAGAACTTGCTCTGTAGAGCAGCCTGGCCTTGAACTCAGAGCTCTGCCTGCCTGCCTCTGCCTCTTCAGTATGTCACCACCACCCGGCTATTTTTGTGGTTCTTAAGGGACTAAATGCTTGAACCATTTCAAGACTGACAGAAGGAGATGAAGGAACAAGGAGCCGTGTGTGCCATGCTGTTGTTATCCACGCTGCTGTTGCAGTCTCTTCATGGGCACCCAGGCTTCTCAAGCTTGAGTGCCCACCTAGGCTCAAGAAAGGCTTCTCTTGATGGCAAAGACAAGCTATGCTTCCTTGGCCTATAGCTTGTGGGTTGTAACACTTCTGTTAGACCTTGAGGATCTGCTGCTATGGATGGGGACCTGAAGAAATGGCGACTAGCTGAGGGCCATGTGTGATCCAGACACTCTCAACATTCTGTCTCACAACAGTGCCTCAGGTAACACTCACATCTTACAAGTGAGAAGGCTGAAGCTCAGAGAGATTTAGCAATGGGGCCAAGGTTGCAGGACATAGATGCCAGGGTTGTGATGTCAAAGACCCATCAGTTACTCCTGCTGTCACTTACCTCCTGGTAAATCACAAGATACCTTGATAGTCTAAACGTCCCTGTGTACAGGACTGCTTTGGACCAGCAGGACATATCATCTATGTTACCACCGTCTTCCCCGAGCCCAAGATGCTCAGGAAACAATTCCTAATGTGTGACTACTTCTCTCTTCTCTTGAACCTTCAGTTCTTCCAGCACTGGCATTCCCAAAACAGCCAAGCTCTCCATCTCTCTTTTGCTTTCTTTTCCTTCCTTCCTTCCTTCCTTCCTTCCTTCCTTCCTTCCTTCCTTCCTTCCTTCCTTCCTTCCTTCCCTCCCCTC
>NC_034606.1:17799766-17803172 GCF_900095145.1 Mus pahari | reverse complement strand
CCTCCCTCCTTTCCTTCCTTCCTCCCTTCCTCCCTTCCTTCCTTCCTTCCTTCCTTCCTCCCTTCCTTCCTCCCTCCCTTTCATTTGCCTTTCTTCCTTCTTTTCTTCCTTTCTTGGTGTTGAATTTGGAAAGGCTTGTCTATACTTTTTGAATTATACTTTGGAGGACATTATTTGGCTCTAACTGATAGAGTAGACTGTTAATGGCCTGAACATTTGTTGATGCACCTGTAGAAACTGAACAAATAGTTGTGTGGGGGAAAACAGTGTCTTAACCTGCTTTCAAAGCCTTGTCTTGACATTCGGAGGCAAACGGGTGACACCTTGGTGAAGTCACGTCCAGGGAGCACTGTTTAACATGATGCTTACTTTAAAAGCCTCAGTGTGTGCTGGCAGTGGATGCTCACCATGCCAGCTTGTCAGGAGGCAGGATTTTCCCATCTTATCTTATGGAAATGTGGCATACCATATGTCTCAGAGGGTGAGAAATCTGTGATGCCATTGAACGAATGCCTAGACTACATCAAGTTTGGCACCATCGAGGTCTGGTATAGGAGTGCTCATTTCTGCCAGAGGAGATTTACTTTATGGCAAGTGAGAGGTGGGAGAGCAATTTGAAAGATCAGTTTCTATGAAGCAAAAGAATAGATATTTTTGTCAGATTTTTTTTTGTTTCTTCTCATACATTATAAAAAAAAACCCAAATTGATAAAGATATGTCTGAAGTGAAATACATTAAGATTCCTCCGCTTTCCTCCCCCTTGATACAGAATATCACATAGCTCACGCTGGCCCTAAAGCTCACTATGTGACTGACTGACCTTGAACTTAAAAATTCCCCTGGTTCTTCTTTAATTTCATTGTTGTACAGTTTCATACATTTATAGTTTGTTTAAAAATATTTATTTGTATGTATTTATATGTGTGTGAGGATGTAAAGTGAATGCAGGTGCCCCCAGAGTCCAGAGGTGTCAGGTCCCCGAGCTGGAGTTGTAGGCGCTCATTAGCTGCCTGGCATATGTGCTGAGAACTGAACTCAGGCCCTCTGCAAAAGCAGTGTGTCCTCTAGATTGCTCAGCCATCTCTCTAGCCTCCGCAAACATGTATATATCTAAGTTTAGTTATTTTCATCTCCCACTCCCTCTCTCATCTTCCTCCCTCTCCATCAGAAAGTAGTCTTTCCAATGATCCTCTCCACTAACTTCAAGCTTTCTTTCTGTGTGTGAGACCACTGAGTTTAATTAGAGTTACTTGCTCGGTGTAGGTAGAAGCCATTTCTCCTAATAACCGTTAATTGTCAATACTCATACCTCAGGAAGGTTTAGGCCCTGTGGTCCCTCCCTCATGCGCCATGAAACAGTGATGAGCTGACTCTTGTGCAGGCCTTGTGTAGCCCATCCACAGCTTTGGTGAGGTCATGAATGCAACACGTAGGTCAGGTCCAGAAGATATCTTTTTGTTGCCTATCTTCCTAACCTATGGCTCTTATATTCTTTCCGCCACTCTTCCGTGATGTTGTCCGAGCCTTGGAAGATGTATTATAGAGGTCTTATTTAGGCCTGAGTACTTCGTTATGATTTAATCCTCAGCACTTCGGCTAGTTATGCTGCAGTAAGAACTTTCTCTGGTGAAGGTTGGGAGAAGTTTTGATATATGGGTGTGCACATCGATATTTAGAAAGTAGATTGATAACATGACCCTTCAGCAAACCTACAGTAATAGGCTCCTCGTTGAGGCCTAAAACATCTACAGTCCAGGGATCTTGTTGGGGCAGATAGAAGTTCAAATCCAGGCCTGAAGCAATTGGTCACTGGCACAACAGTCATGCCACTCTTACACTAGTGGACTTGCTTAGCATTTGACTTTAAAATTCTGGTTCTCCTATCCCCACCTTAAGGAGTCTAGGCACATCAGTTTCTGGTTTACTAGACTCTGGGCATTGAACTTAGGGCATCTTGGATGCTAGGCAATCACTCTACTAACTGAACTACATCTATATAAATTACGTTGGGTCACTATATAAAAAATTTCCTATAAAACAAGTCCAATTTATAGTCATAATGATACCGACCAGGAGAATTTTTTCACTTGATCACTGATACCAAAGGGACTTGGCATTTTCTTAGAGTTTATATAATTAACTTTCAAGAGAGACATTAAGGATCACATGACTAGCAAGTAGTGATATAGGAATGAAGTTCAGGTTCATCTGAGAACTAAACTCATGGATGATACTTTTTCTCTAGGGGACACTGACTCCTGATAATGCCACACAAGATTTGAGTACTATAGTCATTGTACTGCAATCCTTCACGTACAGTCATGCTGAGGCAAATATGAATAATACACCACTAGGTATTAGTCAATCAGTATATTAGTCAATAAAGTCCTTGGTCTCTGCATAATGAGAGAGGACATTTAGATGAGGGCTTCCTTGCTCATTTTGGTAGCAGACCAGGAGCCTGGATATTATCTTGTAAAGGTAACTTCAGCTCTTGAGCCACTGAGGCAAGGTAGGTCTTGAATTTAGAGAAGGAAATGGCAGTAATAGAAAACCCTTCAGGAGAATGTCCCAATTTATGACCTAGACTCGTTCTATGTAAAACTAAAAAAAATTTTTTTTTTGTTTCATCTAGGTAGTAAACTTAAGTGTGGTCTGGAAATATAATGAAAAGAAAAGCAAGCCCATTGTCTGGGTTAGAACTTCATTTGTCATTTAATAGCCGATCAGGTTCCTTCAATCCTTTTTTGCATTAGTTCTTTCATCTATGAAATGTTAGTATTTTGGTGTTTTTTTTTTTTTTAATTTAAATTTCCCTTATGGGATCTCGTGTAACCAAGACTAGCCTCTAACAGTCTATAGTTGAGGATGACCTTGAATTCCTGATCGCCCTGCCTCCACATCCTGAGTGCTGGGATTTCAATCACAGACCAACTACCATGCTTAGTTCTGTTGCACATCGATAATGCTCCCCTCATGTGCTCAGTAGATAAAATGAGATAAACTTAGAGGTTATTTTTGCCTAGGACAGAGTAAGTGGCTCAAGAATTGTGGATAGTTATTAATGTTATTTTGCTTTTCGGCTATAGGAATCGTGGTCTCTGTGATGATTTTAAGTCCTTGGATATTTAAGCATTTTCTTCAATAGGCTTGGAAAACTTAGCAAGTGATTTTCTTCTTTTTGCACTGTAGAGAAAGATTAAAGAATTATAAACCAAAATCCCCATACAGAGTTCCAACTTCTTTAGCCTGTGCTAAAATCTATGCTCCTGTAGGCTTACTGTGAAGTAGGAATTTACTTGACAAGCCTCTTCTTCTTCTTCTTCTTCTTCTTCTTCTTCTTCTTCTTCTTCTTCTTCTTCTTCTTCTTCTTCTTCTTCTTCTTCTTCTTCTTCTTCCTCCTCC
>NC_034606.1:17728309-17799686 GCF_900095145.1 Mus pahari | reverse complement strand
TTCTTCTTCTTCTTCTTCTTCTTCTTCTTCTTCTTCTTCTTCTTCTTCTTCTTCTTCTTCTTCTTCTTCTTCTTCTTCTTCTTCTTCTTCTTCGGGGGTGGTTTCTCTGTGTAGCCCTGGCTGTCCTGGAAGTCACTTGGTAGACTAGAATGGTTTCAAATTCAGAAATCCACCGGCCTCTGTCTCCCATGTGCTGGGATTAAAAGCATATGCCACCACTGCCCGACTACATCTCATCTTCTTAACTCTAGAATATTTTCCTTTCTCAGTGTACCATGGGACTATTTCTGAGAGTCAGACTATGTTTACATATAGGTCAAAGTGAATGAGTCTGTTGGAGGACTGTGAAATCAAGACCACCAATTTTACTGAGATTTTCTCATCCTTAAAACCCTACAAGCATTTTGGGCTCATACATCTTGTATGGTGCTGGGGCAGCTGCAGTTATTTTCTTTAAAAATTATCACACCTTTCCCTGTAATTTTAAGATAAACCAGTCTTAATTTCTTCTCTCTCTTCCTTTTGTTTTGAAAGCTTAAACTATGAAGGGAATTATATCTGATGACGTCCTGTGAACTTACAACTTTCCTGACCTTACTCTCACTGGCAACATGAATTGGTGACTCTGAAGATCTGGGAGACAACATAAAAATCAATGTCATCTACTAAAGGGGACAGTTAATATTATGATCACATTATTAATATTTATTTATGGGATCAACTTATAAGAGTTTAACAATTCTCTGTTAGTCCGAGGGCAATTTATTGTGTCACTGCGTGTTGAAATGTCACTCCAGTGCTGCTTTTGATCTTGGCTTCCGGGGATCAGAGAGACCTTTTAGTGAGCTATTCAATTAGGTGACTAAGTGATTTAACTACATTTTACTTCTGAACAAGAACAAAGCGCAAAGAAGTGGTCAATGAAGTCACAGAGCAAGGTAAGTGTCATTGAAACCATTTAGAAACCTAGGTTTTCAGATCCCAAATTGATGGGCAGTATCCTTAGTGGAAAGAGCTTGGGTGTGAAAGTCACACAGCTCCAATTGCATATCTCATGGTTTAGAGAAATCAACTGTCTTTCTTCTTTCGGGGGTGTGGGGTGGAGTTTACCCATCCTCCCAAGATGGACTCATGTGACTCCAACATGAAAGAGTTAGAAAGTAATGCAGTTTTCTTTGCAAGCTAGGGCGCCTGCTTGGTGCGCCCTACCAGACCATCACTCTTTCCAGGAAGGAAAAGATTTCTTGATGTTATAGCCTTCCCTGGACCCATGCATCAATCATCTGAAGATACAACCCTTTTCTTCATTTTGGGGATGGGAAGGTGGTTTTGCATAAAAATTCATAAAATTACCATGAAAGGCATGGTTTGATCTCACTGCTCACACTCACTCATGCACAGACATAATTTACACTGGTAACAGAGCGAGCGGTTGGGGGCAAATAGGTTAAGAAATGACAGCATGGGAACTCTCATGCACCACCGGCAGTCAATTCTTTAGACAAATAAATGAAAAATTCTTCCAATGTCTTCATGCTCACCAAGAGGCCAGCTGATAAACTCTGTGAGAAGAAAGGCTCCGTTCACCCTCCGCACTCAGGGGCTTGGTCCTGCGTCATTAAAGAGGAATATAAATTGTTCTTTCTTCCTGTCTTTGTTTGAGTTTGCCTGTGTGGGGGCTCTCTTAAACTATCTTGGAATCTTGTTCTCAGCCATCGGCACACACCTTTCTCAATGAAGATGAGCATCTATTACTGATAATAGTACATCACCCACGCTAGCATTCTCTCAGAAATACTTACTGCAAGTGCATGGAAAAGAATCGGGAATGAGAGGCACAGGAAAGTGTGATGAGAGGTAAAATTTACTATTATTACGACAGGCTCCAGCCTTTTTTGATAGTTCAATAAAGGATCTCTCCATGACAAGTAAAATTCCTGTCAGCTGAAAAGGTGGTCTTTTAACTCAGGCACAGTGGCAACATCTTCAAGTTTTTTTTTTTTTTTTTTTTTTTTTTTCACCACTACAAACCTGTGCGAGCCAACATGTGAGTCTGCATAGAGAAGAAACTTTTCCATAGAAAACACGTTCAAATGACAGGTTTTTATGGTCTAGACATTCCAGAATTTCATAAGATTTACAAGGATCCAATAAAGCATGGTAGAAAACCTATAAAAACCCCAAGTGGTTTGAAATGAAACATTTTCACCAAGTGGAAATCAACCTGCTTTGATTAAAACACAGTTCAAAGGATAGTAAACCAAAGAGACAGCAGCAATTCAGAGACCACGGCGGCACTTCCCTCACGTCCTCCACCGTCATCGTTCTTAGTAAAAACATACAGGATGCTATGAAGAGAGTGTTATCCATCTATTACCTGTGACAATCCTGATGTTGTACATTAGGGAAGAATGTTGTTATCCCAGAATAGTGATATTGGTGGCTGGAAACACACCCACACCCCCCCCCCCACAGACATACCTCTTCTTCACACACACACACACACACACACACACACACACACACACACACATACACACATAGACATACCCTCTTCCTATAGTCATACACACATACACACACATACATACACATACACACAGAGACATACCTCCTTTACACACACACACACACACACACACACACACAGAGTAGGAAACAAAAACACACACATGCCCTGACACACCCTCTTCCTACACATTTACACACATGCACACATATACATATACATATACACATAGACACACCTTCTCTACACACAGACATGCATACATATATACACATACACAAAGAGATACCCTTCTCCACACACATACACACACATATGCACACACACACAAACACACACATGCCTCTCTCCACGCACACATACACACACTCATATACACTCGCAAAGACAAACCCCTCTCCATATACATATATGCAATACACATACACAAATGTACACCCATCCCTCTACACATATATGTACACACAGAGACAATCCCCCCCCTTTCTTAACACTTTCTACTATAAGCACTGTATCTGTATCTCATTCTGTTTTAGGAGAGTCATTATGTCCACTTTAAATGTAGTTTAAGTATTGAGTGAATTTAGAAAGAAATCAAGGGATTTCAGTTAATTGTGTTTTTTTTTTCTATGTCATAATCTTATCAAAGCTGTATGTTTGGGTGGTAAGTAGATTTTTTTTCTATGTCTGATGATCTAGTGATGCTGTTATGTCTGAAAGGCTTGATGAAGACAGATCTTACTGAGAAAGTTAGGCCGAAAAGAAAGTTTACCCATCCATTTAGGGTTGTCACACCCTTGGCATCTATCTCGTACAAATAAAAGTTTCAAGAAATAATGTTATAGTAGAAGGCCAGTTGTGCATGATAAGGGAGATTAATCTGGTACACAACTATGTTCCTGTCTCTGGTGTTGGCCAGCCCCACATAAAATTCAGCGTTCCAAATTCAGCATTCCAAAACCTGCTTCCGAGTGGCGAGTCAGAGAGAGCACTGATTCACGGACAGTCTCTGTATTCCCAACTACAGCCTGCCTGGATCAACCTCATCAGTGTATAGAAAGCTGCATGGAAAACCTGTGCTTCCGAAGCATCTCGACTTTCAGGGTAGGAACAGGACCAGAAGATGTGCATTGGAACGCCCTGTGCATTTAAGGGCTGCTGTGAGTCTGAAACCACACAATCTCCTGACCTGTTTGTCCTTTTGTTGTCAACTATATGCCACTCATAATTAGAGTATTCCTGTCATCAAACCTGACTCTTCCCACGTTAGAGAGTACGGCATAAGCTCTACAGACTTTTAGTACGAATCTCTCCTACGTCACCCGCCAGACGTGTTTTTATTGTTAGGTATGCCACTTGCAGAGCATGTCAGAGCATCGTTCAGATGATCGCAACCTTCTCAACTAATTATTGGGTTCCAGTGATCCTTTTGGAGCACACGCCTTAGGTGTTTTGCTTCATCTTGTAACTGGATCCTACATTGAGTTTGGAGAATTGTCATTTTCTGATTAGATAGGGCTTAGAGTGGCTCCTCGAGACAGAACCATTTCTCTAAACAGTCTGTTTTTCCATAGGATGCTTTCATCTGCTTCTCTAGAGGATGGTATTTTCACTGGTATGGTCTGCCAAGTTGAGTGGGATACTGACTTTGTAGTCTCCAATATGTACTCTTAATAGGTAGTGGTGTCTCCTATTTATTGGAAAGTTACTATGCTAGGAATGACCAATTTACTTAGTTTTTTTTTTAAAATGAAAATCACATGAGAAAAGAACTTTTTTATTTATTAATTATTTTATTTATTTCCTTTTGTATTAGATAAAATTTTTTATTTACATTTCAAATGTTGTTCCCTTTCCTGGTCCCCTCCCCTGGAATCCCCCTATCCCATCCATACTCCCTCTGCTTCTATGAGGGTGTTGTCCCACCCATCCACTCCCGCCTCCCCACCCTGGCATTCCCCGACACTGGGGCATCGAGCTTTCACAGGACCAAAGGCCTCTTCTCCCATTGATGCCTGACTAGGCCACCCTCTGTTCCATATGCAGCTGTAGCCATGAGTCCCTCTATGTGTACTCTTTGGTTGGTGGTTTAGTCCCTGGGAGCTTTTTGGGGTCTAGATAGTTAATGTTGTTCTTCCTATGGGGTTGCAAACCCCTTCAGCTCCTTCAGTTCGAGAAAGGAACTTTTTAAAAAATTACTTCTTCACTGAAGATGAAATAATGAACGTAAAGAAAGGTGAAGTAGTTTGTCTTAGTTTACATTCTGATGATAAGAGGCTACGCTAGGATTTGAATCTGTAAGTTAGAAATATGCTTGTCTATCTGTTGCATTTGCTGCTTTCAGTATGGATGGTTGAGGGGAAGCTTTTCCATCAGTCTTGAGTTCTCAGAAGTGGGTGTGATCTTCATTGCACCTGTCCGGGTTGGTTGAGTCCAGAGCAACCATGAAGGATGACTGAGAGCAACTGAAATCAAATCTGATGCACTTCACTGGCTATACTCATACTAGTGTAGGCCCCCCACTTTCTAAATGTGGCTTTCTGCCCCATAACACAGCAGTTAGAAGAAAGGATGTAAGAGGAGAGAGCCATTTTAGAAGTCTCTCTCTCCTCCTTTTCTCACAGAAATTAGTATATTATTGCTGGTGCTTCAACGCTCCTGTGGTTGGGGAAGAGGTGGTAAAGCTCACTTTAGCATGTGTGAAATATTATAAGTCTTGTGTGTGTGTGTGTGTGTGTGTGTGTGTGTGTGTGTGNAGAGAGAGAGAGAGAGAGAGAGAGAGAGAGAGAGAGAGAGAGGAGACTGTAACCTTAGCTGGCCTGGAACTCACTCTGTAGATCTGTGTGGCCTCAAAGTTATAGAGATATGCTTGCCTCTCTCTTCCAAGTCCTGGGACTAAAGATATGGGCCACCATACCCAGCCTTAGAAGTCTTATTATGATATCCCTTCTGAGCTAAGTATCTTAATTGGATTCCCTCAAAAGAGACCAAGGCAAGGACCCATGTACGTGTGGTTGTTGAGAATATCCTTCAAGAAAACTAGCACTGGCTGGGTGTGGTGGCACACATCTTTGATTCACAGCCCTCCGGAGGCGAAGGCAGTCAGGATTCTGTGAGTTCAAGGTCTGCCTGGTCTATAAACGTAGACAGACTATATCTCAAAAACTAAACAAATAAATGAAAACAAAACAAAACAAAACCCTAACCCCTACAAACAAAGAAAACCCAGAAAATTCACACTGGAGTAGAGAGGGAATTACAAGTGAAGACCTCTCTTCAGGTTAAAGGCTTCTGAGACACAGAGGAAGGTGTTTGTGGGAGGAGCCTCCACAATGACTTGTACTTGAGACATGGAATGGTGACATGTAGAGGATGTGCACGCCTTTAATCCCAGCACTCAGGAGGCAGAGGCAGAGGTCTACAAAGTGAGTTCCAGGACAGCCAGGGCTATACAGAGAAACCCTGTCTCGAAAAAAAAAAAAAAAAAAAAAAAAAAAAAAAAAAAGTGAACGTCAAATCAAACAGGCCCCTCAGCTGAGGAGATTCTCCAGGTAACAGACACATCTATAGCATTACATATTCCTATCTGCCGGGAGTGGGTAGCCTGGTCCTAAAGGAGATCTGGGTGTAATATCAAGTTCCAATGTCAAATGTTACACATGAGTAGGCATAAATATTATATTTTTTAATCTTCTAGTTTTTTTTTTTTATCTTCTTCTATATGTACTCCTCAATTCAGGGGAGAGATTTGATGATCAGTGTAAAAAAGCCCATCAGTAGGCAACCAAGCTTTCCTCGGCACGAAAAGCAGATTGTGATGGGCTTATTTATAGACTAATCACACATTCACTTAAGCCTCTCATCACCGTGATGGAAATGACAATAATTTGTTGGGTTGTTTTGCTTGCTAATAAATGATGATTAGAAATAGTTGTACTATTGGATACTAATCGTGTTTTGTAAAGGAGCAAGAAAGGAGCAAAAGGGAGAAATGAACATTGTTAAAGAGGATGCGTGAATGCTAGTTTTTGGTTACTGTTAAACATGTTTTAGCTTTCAAGGGCTTTGTCCTATACCAGAAAGTCCATGGGCATTGGGAAATGTGGATTTGAATTGCGATTCTCCCCTCTGTTAGCTGCTTGACTTAAGGTAGTGAGCTTCCAAGTTTAGTCCTTATTCATAGAATTGTAGAAAGATTCAATAGGAAACTGTTTCAGACAGACCTGGCATAGGGTGGGTGCACAAAATGTAGACACCCCTCAGTCAATACAGATCCAATGATTCCCTATGTAATACAGTGGTCAAAAGTGTATGATATAATATTCCAAGAGTAGAATAGCCTGGTGTGGTAACAGCTACCTAATGTAATCCTAACATCTGGGAAGACAAAGCTGGAGGATCTTGTGTTCATGTCTGGGCTATGTAACTAGACCCTGTTTTTTTAAAAAAAAAAAAAAGGAAAAGGAGAAGAAACAAACCCACCCTGCTCTGTGAAAAAGTCACCACTGAATAAATATTTGATCAAGGCAATCTTCAAAACTCTGATAGTGGCTAACCTGACATTGATATCTCTTGTTATAAATAAATATTCACCCGCCACTTGGTCCAATATATGACAATTCAATAACTTCCACAAACACAATTTCTATTAACAGAAGTCTCATAAACCCCCAAGGAATAATCATAAGGATTACTGTGGCATGTTGATATGGATGTATAGCACATAGCAGAGGTCTACCAGAAATTGATATGGATGTTGAATGATAGTAATGTTGAATTANAGTATAAATGAATTAGAGACTCAAAATTTATACACGAGTATAATTTTAAAAATTTAAGAATAGATATTATATAGTTTTCTTTATGATTGAAAGAGAAATTTCTAATGTATCTTTGTAAAGCAATACTTCTCTTTGTGGGGTAGTTTGGCTGGGTTGATAATGGATTTAAGATGTTTTAACTATTAAAAGTGCAAATAGTTTGCATGGAGTACTTATCATGTATTAAACGTCATTTCATTAAAGCTTTTTCAACACTTTGGAAAATATTTGAGTCAGTTGTTACCATTTTCTTACTATATTCTACATTTCTTCTTACTAATACAACTCTTCATTTGTTCAGATATATGCTGTTGCAGAACACTTTCCAGATGATGAACAAAGATTCAGCCATGATATCTTGGCATTTAATCAGAGATGGGTGTATGGATGGGTATGTGACTCCAATCTGGTCAGTTGTTCCCAAGGCCCTCTAGGGACTTCTGGGTAAGACTTTCCTCTTTCTGGAAAGCAAACTACACAAGAGGAATCCATTGCCACCTTCTTGAAACGTTGGGCATTCTGACATGAGAATATATTTTTTGGAGCTGTTATACATTTCTAAGGATCATGAAGGAGAGACAGGACAATATGTTTATGAATGCTTGAGTTGCAGAATCTTCTCTGTAGCTATCTACATCTAGAATATATGATAGATAAAAATAAGCCCAAGTTGCTGAGGCAAACTGTATCTAGACACTATGCTAACTGGCAGCTAAAAGGATCCCAACTGATGTGTTCCTACTTTAGGTCATGGAAGTGTAGTTGGACTAACACACTTACTCAAGATATTAACAGTTATTGGACAGAGAAGAAAAATTACATCTATCATAAGTCAAAGCCCAGGTTCTATTTTATGAAAAAAAAGTCAAAAAAGTTTTTCTTTATAACATTAGTTTATTTTTCATTAACTACCTAACCATCACCATCCAGAACTATTCAGTAACCATCTCTGGCCAACCACACCTGAACACAAAAGTTATAACATGATGTTTCCCAAGCCAGCCTTCCTCTATGACAGTCCATAGCTGCTACTTATTGGCAGTTTAGTATGTGCCTTCTGTTAAGGGTCTTATGTACCTTATTTTATTGAAACAGTGACCGTGTGCTGTTTCAGACAAAGAAATACATTTTAGACAACTGTCCCAAAGTAATGAAGCTTAGGAGAGCCAAAGCCATGCTATTAAACCACCGCACTTTCAACTACTACGTTAGACTTTGCATGTTCCCACCACCCTACTGAACCATTAGTTATATCTGGAAATCCTGAGCTCAAAAACACTTTACTCAGCTTTCCTTTTGCTTCTACAAGAAAACTATTCAGTCAGTAGAAATTTTTGCAAGAAAATTTCTTTTTTTTTTTATTCCCTTTTGCCAAGATTAAACAACAAAAAGAGAGGGAATTAACTTAATATGCTGCCCAGATGCTTGCCAATACATTTTAATATCTTAGGTTGGAATACTGCTGAAGTCATCTTGTTCAGCCTTTTCCTCCCCAAAATGGACACTTCAAGGAGATGTGATTCAGTGTGCACACAGAAATTTTCACTCATCTTGGCGTACCTCACTTTGACATACCTCCAGTTATTAGAGAACGCTTTCTTTCTATGGAGTTTTTTTTTTTTATAACATCATTTGAGGTTCTAGATCTATCTTCCTCATTCGCACAGGCTTTGCATAGGGATCTAGGTTCATAATTTTGAAAAATGAAATATTGTCTGCCCTTGCTCAGCCTCAGGTTTTCATTAAAATGAGGAAGAAAACCTGTCATAGTTAGGGTTTCTATTGATGTGAAGAGACACATGACCACAGCAACTCTTATAAAGAAAAGCATTTAACTATATAGGGTCAGAGGTTTAGCTCATTATCATCATGACAGGAAACATGTCAGTGTGTAGGCAGACATTGTGTTGGAGAAGGAACCATGAACTCTACATCTGGATCCATAAGCAGCAAGAAGAGAGAGTGAGCCAATGGACCTGCCTTGAGCTTCTGATATCTCAAAGTCCACCTCCCAGTGACATACTACCTCCAACAAGATCACACCTATTCCAACACAGTCATACCTCCTAATAGTGTCACTCCTTATGAGCCTATGGGAGCCATTTTCACTCAAACCACCACAGAACATCTTGGTACCATTGAGTCAATGTATGGGTAAGAGTTGGACCTCAGTTTCTGTTTTGATTTTCCAAGTGGGTCTGAGCCACTTTAAGAATAAGAGATTCCGTACCTATATCCTTTCATGAGTATTTTGTTCCTTATTCTAAGGAGGAATGAAGTATCCACCCAGTGGTCATCCTTCTTGGTTTTCTTCTGTTTTGCATAATGTATCTTGGGTATTCTAAGTTTCTGGGCTAATATCCGCTTATCAGTGAGTGCATATCTAGTGACTTCTTTTGTGATTGGGTTACCTCACTAAGGATGATATCCTCCAGATACATCCATTTGCCCAAGAATTTCATAAATTCATTGTTTTTAATAGCTGAGTAGTACTCCATTGTGTAAATGTACCACAGTTTCTGTATCCATCACAAGGCAAGGCCTGGGCCAAGTAGTGGGAGTGGGTGGGTGGGGGAGCAGAGGTGGGGGGCGGAGTATAGGAAACTTTCGGGATAGCATTTGAAATGTAAATAAAGAAAATAATAAAAAAATTAAAAAATGTATTAATAGAAAGATATACAAATGCAACTGTAAAGATTAATTTTGGGAGAGTTGAAAGGAAAATGCAGTTTTTGAAAGCACTCAAACGTGTGATATTAAAGAACATTTTTCTTCAAAAAAAAAAGAATAAGAGATTCCAATCAACTGTGCTCATGACCCATCAGAGTAGAAGCAATTTGGCTATCTTTGTGTCAGTCCATGGTGGACTGTCACATTTCAAAGGTGAATATCATCAGGGACTACATCTGCAGTAGTTTCCACCGGAAAAAGCCCACAGACACAGGGTTAACCTTAGAAAATGAAAGTGTCCTGCCTCGATGCCATACCTAATTTAACATACAGATACTTAACATATTTCAGTTTGTTTTATTATTTTGTTTCACTTGAAAAATTTTCAGATCGCCACTCAAGATAACTCAGACAGTATCCTCTGTGTGCTTCCTATGTTTGTATGTGACTACATGTGCTACAACATGCTGCATGCAGATATTTTGGTTGTTTCCTGATGCCATTAGATAGCTGTGGATTTGGGGGAGGGGAACAGTTTTCGAGGTTGGAGTCACTCAATTGATTCTAAGATCCCACAGACCTAAGATATTTGTTCTACAGTGAAGGATTCGGTGCTATTTCCACCAAGTTATTTTGAGTTCCCACCATCCCAAGTAGCAACTGTCCAGTGGTAAATCTCTGAAAAATTCAAATTTCATGTATGTTGCATTGGAAGAACATGAAGCTAAGGACACATCACATCACTGTACTAGCTTTCTATATTTTCTCTTGCCACAGTGGAGACATATTATACCCTCGGCCTGTATAGCCCCTCTTCTAGTGGTAATCAAGTTTGCTGTGCATCAGATTCTCCTGAGGAACAACTTTTAGATTTCTAAATCTTACTCTTAAATGTTCTAATTCACAGGGAGCATCAGAAATGACACTTAACGATAACTCCAGGCTGGAGAAACAGTTCAGTGAGAGAGCTCTTCCCCAGTATACAAGGACTATGGTTTCAATCTTCAGTCAGTCAGTCAGTCAGTCAGTCAGTCAGTCAGTCAGTCAGTCAGTCAGTCAGTCGTCAGTCAGTCAGTCAGTCAGTCAGTCAGTCAGTCAATCAGTCAGTCAGTCAGTCAGTCAGGCTGTCTGTCTGTCACATATTAAGTGGTCAGCTTCAGAAACAGGCAGGAGTGGAAAGCTTAGGGATTCCTTTACAATCAGCTCATGGCTTTCCTTGGAAGTGAACTTGAGGAGTCTGCAGTGCCCCCCTTCTTAAGTTCAGTTCTTGGGCTCCCAGTTCTTCCTGTGAGGATGCTTATCCCGGTGTTTTCCCTTGTCTTGAAAACACTCCCTATGCTTGTTTCCCAGGCACTGGAGACTTGCTGAAGAATGGCTGGTTAATTTACACTCACTGAGGGCGAGATTTCTGGATTCAGAATCAGGTAAGGGACAGCTTGTTGACTCTTTAATGCATCTATGGTGTGATAAGGTTGAACAAAATCAAAATGATTAAATTCAACCATTGTCAGTAAAGTTGTCATCTCTGGACTTCTCTTTATCATGTAAATTGTCCTCTGTGTGTAAATTTCCATTTCTGACTCCCTTGGTTGGCCCTGTATCACTTGGAGACTGTGACCCGACCCAGTACCAAATTCTTCTGCTTTAAAATGTATAAAGTACATCTCTCCCTGCCTCTACACAGACACGTATATATGTGTGTGCATATATGTATATTTGCATGTATATATGTATGTATTTAGGTCATCTGATCCTTAATGCAAAAGTATGAAGTCAGTTCTGTTCTTATCTTCAGTTCTTATTTAAAATTAATATATTATTATATTAATGTACTAATATTCCAGGGCCAGTATAGTAGCCTATCTGGTAAAGGTCCCTGCTATTAAGCCTGATGACCAGATTTCTATCCCTGTGACTTTCATGGACAAAAGAAAGTACTGACTTTCACAAGTTGATCTTTGATCTCACACATAATACTGTGCCATGTGTGCCCAAATATGCACACACACACACACACACACACACACACACACACACATATAAATATAATTAAAATTAATAACGCTATTTTAGTCTTCATATTTATTTATTTTTAAAATTTTATTTATTTATTCATTCACTTTACAAGCCAATAGTTTTTGAACTGATATCACCATGTTGCTAGTCACATGGCTGAACAACAGCTTTCTAAAAATCGTACATACTCCCATGCTTAAGGAAACCAAGTCACCAAGAAGGTAGATTAACAGTGTTAACGGTCAGGAGTTAATCCTGGGGCCGTGTTCTTAAGTGTGCTCTAAGTGTCTTCTGTGCTGCATCCCATTGCCACAGAGCATTCTATGACCCACAGAGTGACAAGCAAACATTTGCAAAGTACACCTTTTTTTTTTTTTTTTTTTAATGCACATCATAACTGTCAGAAGTGATTGGGGGATGGATTTGGAGTTTCCAATAAATCCTTCTTGGGACTCTTTGGGTAGCATTTAATTTCAATTGTTCTGCCTTCCCCCACCCCCACAGGCTCAAACACACACTTCTGTAGCCATGGCTTTCCATGCTATCTTTACTAAACAAAGAGATCATCTCCATGATTCTGGGGGGGGGGGGGCTCATTTCGTTTTATCAGTGGTGCCTTTGTTGCACAAGTCACATTTTTGCTCTTGAAGATACAATAAAAGATTTATGTCTGATGGTCTGTGATGTGGTTTGCATCTAAGAGAAAAACAATTCCTTCAAAAAAATAGAAGAAAAAAAAAAAAGAAGAAAAGAAAATACCATATCCCCAAATGATTTCATAATTGCAAACAGCGTTGATGAGCTCTTTGGCTTAAATACGTTTATAACATATTTGCTGTGTTTTTGTGGAGATATGTTTTGATGTGCCTGCTAAGGAAAAATAATTAAAAACCCTCTGCCATTTCTAATTGAGAAGAAAGAAATGCAATCCATTAGTTGATGTCTACCATCATGAGATTTTTTTTTTCTTCTCCCTCATTTCATTCCAGATTTGTTTCAAGGATTAACTTGTGTTAAATAGTTTCAGGTCTGAACGTCAGCCATGTTTTTCATTATTGGAGATCAAAATGGCTTAATTCCCTTTGTGTGTTGGTGCCACTAAAACACAAGGGAATCTTAAAACTGCAAACTTCTGATAGAAGCACATTTTCTTAGTCAATGTGTCCAGCAGAGCTTGTATATTTTCTTCTTCAGCATTAATGACTGAAACAGCGCTTTGTGCTAATGGTGTTAAAGATTCTGGAATCTTATACAAGCTGGGGAGAATTTCTGAGGATCTATTCTGACTCTGAAATCCTTAGTACCCCTGTACCTACAATAATAGGATTAATAGTTTTGGTTTCTAACACTTTGAATTAACTATTGCATTCTGCTTTTTACAGATGGGATAAGAATCCACCATCAAAACTGAATTCAATTATCTCTACACTCAACAACCTGACCTTAAATTCTGATTACATTACTACTACCTCTATGACTCATGAGGAATCTGAAACTGTTTCTTATCTGCAAATTGGGATCGATGCTAGTATTTGTTGAGACACAGCTCCAAGCCACAAGGAAATAGAACCAGACATACTACTTTTATAACTGATAAAACCAAGCATAAGTCAGGCCAGTGTCAGCACTTTTTCAACAGAACCCTAGGAGCAAGGGGCAGCCTTTTAGCTGATGGGATCCCAGCTTTCCCCTCTGAAGCACGCACATCAGTATGTTCTTTCCAAACTCCCCCATTAAGGAAGGTGAATGAAGGATGACAAGGTACTAGGATCATTTTTGCCAATGACAATCATCCACCTGATGTGAAACTTAAGTGTCCCCAGACTGAGCTGTTTATTCTAGCACTTGTAGACTACAGACTCCACAAAAAAAAGTGTTGCTTTAAAAGTTATATCTATGTGTGTGTGTGTGTGTGTGTGTGTGTGTACCTGTGTGTGCCTCTCTGTGTATGTGAGTGCACACATGTACATATGCCCACATACTACAATGTAGAAATGGAAACCAGAGACCAGCGTTCAGGAGTCAGTTATGTCCTCCCACCAGGAGGGTGCAGGGGCTCACACTCAGGGAACAACTGGGTTGGTAGCAAGCCTCTTTACCTGCTGAGTCATCTGGCTCCCCCTGTATTTTTTTTTTAATATTTTTAAGACATATTTCAAATTTTTTCATTGACAATTTCACATGTGTATAATGCCTTTTAATCAAATTCTCTATTCCCTTCTCATATCTCTCTGTCCCTGCTGTTGGGACACATTCACCTTGCCAACAAAATCCTCTCTCTCTCTCTCTCTCTCTCTCTCTCTCTCTCTCTCTCTCTCTCTCTCTCTCTCTGTGTGTGTGTGTGTGTNTCTCTCTCTCTCTCTCTCTCTCTCTCTCTCTCTCTCTCTCTCTGTGTGTGTGTGTGTGTGTGTGTGTGTGTGTGAGAGAGAGAGAGAGAGAGAGACTTTTACTTTAATTAGGGTAGTCATTATGAGCACAAGCCATGATTCTTCATTAGCTGCCAGTAGCTCATCAATGAGGGGCAGGGCCTCAGGAGTCCCTTCCACTTCCATGATAGATTGTTGACAGGCCCAGTCCCATGCAAGTCCTGTGCAGGCAACCACTACTGCCGTGACCTCCTAAGTGTGGTGGTTATGTCATATCCAGAAGACAGCATTTCACAGCAACTCACCCCCTTCACTCTTACATTCTTTCTGCTCCATCCTTTTCAACGTTCCCTGAGCTCTGGAGAGGGGTGAGGGTGGGGGGGCTGATATAGATGTCCCATTAAATATTACTTTATAAAGAAAATTTATGTATAACAGGTCTAGAATTAGCTGTTTTTCTTTACTTGCAGATTAAACTAGTTCACATTCAACCAACTCAGCATTTCCCCCTCTGACTGTAGAGACCTGGAAACATAATATTATGCACACAGGTGAGACTTTCCTCTCAACCATTCTTTCTTCTTTCAATCCATGACTCCAACCATCAATTATGCAGCAAACTACTGTCAAGGTCGTCACTATTATGTAATGAAGGGGTTGGTATAGCTGACAGGTTGAAGGGTGAAGGTTCAATTTCTAATGTATGTTAGGTTTGAAGAGAGGTAAATTGTTGTATTCCAAGGCCTGGCGTCCTTGCCTTTGTCCAGCTGCTGAACAAATGTGTATCCTTGGTCACCAATGGAACCAGACTAGAGGGTGTAGATAGCTGAATGTGAGCCATAATTACTACTGTGAAAACAACTGGAAGCACATGTCCTGCTGACAGGGGTGTGGGCGCAGCAGGCAGTCCATGCCCCGTGCATATGCTCCGAGGTATGTTTTCAAGTTGTGCTTTGCAGGAGGTCCAAGCCACACACATACTTTAGACTCTTTGAATCCCGATATGTGTGCAAGAAGACAGTCCTCCATGTCCCAGTTCTTCCTGGGGCAACCTCTTGCAGAGGGTTGGCCTTGGACCAGAAGCCCTTGCCCTTAGACTGGAAGCCCTTGCCTCTGTGATGTGGCCTTCTTGTGCTACTTTCTCTCAATAGCATCCATGTCACTGTTTCTGAGATATTACCCTATAATGAATTTTCATTAGGTTGTGAACTCTACCAGAGTCGGGTATTGGTATGTTAGTGTCAGGTACATTGTTAGATTAACGGGAGAGACCAAGGGAATTCACCCTTGAGCTGAATTGATGGTCGGGTGTGTAAGTATTATGGGTTGGAGTGCTGATTTTACTAGGGGGTACCCCCTAAGTCATGTAACTAGTCTTCTAGTCACAACCTTCAAAACATCCTAGCAACTCTGAGACGTTAACTACATTAATTAATGTAATATTGCTACATCAATAAGCAGAGAAGTTTAGATTACAGATTTCTTAGCACTCCAGTGTAAAGAGTCCTAGTTCATCTACACCCGGACTTGTCCATACTAGTCTATGTTCCTGACTCTGGATTTACAGAAATCAGGACTTAGAATAGGGTGGAGTGTGGGACTGATGGAATGGGGAAGTAACAAGGATGGATGTGGGGAGAGAATAACCAGAATGCCTTGTATACATGTGTAAAAAATCATCAAACAATGAGCTTAATTGATAAAAACAACATAAAAGCAAAAATTAAAAAAAAAATCCAACAAAAAATCCTCAAACCCGACAAACTTGGCATTAGACATAGAATTTAAGGAGAGCCAAACCCCTCACTAATCAAGATTAATATTTTGATGAATTTTCTAAAGGCTCAAAAATTATTGTAAACTTTTCATAATGAATTACATTTCAAATATTTAAATAAAAAGTTGGCTGACTTCTTTCTTTTTAGTCCTTGCTTTGTAGATGACATCACTAAAGAGGAGTGTCAACTGTGACTTTCCTGGTTTTCATTTGTGGCATCTGTGTGTCTGTGTGTATATATCAGGGGGGTAGGAGGGTAGGATGCAATATAGGATTCTAGTACAATGAAAGGTAGCAAACACACACACACACACACACACACACTCACACACACAAATAAAACACAATCATGAAAGTAGGCAACATTGTCCAGTATGTTGGACTAATATTAGAAAAATTTCATAGAGAAAATGTTGCATATTCAATAAATGAATAACAAAAGATGGAGCAAAATACAATTTAATAATATTCAGCAATATGACTGCACTATTTATTTCCCAGTTGAGTATGCATGGCTTCCTTTTATTAGCTTTCGCCTTTACTGGAATTGATTTTTAAAACGGCTTTTTCTTAAATTGCTCTGGATTTCCTTTATGCAGCCCAGCCTGCTGCTGTATGCAGAGCTGCTTTCGGTGAGACCCAATGTGACTGAAGTCAACAAAGGCTCCCGGGTGCCCGTTCCCACTGGAAGAACGTTCTTAATTTACATAAGGGAACATGGAACCAGAAAAAAACAGGAAAACACAAACATGAAATCTGCAAGAGCCTTTTGGAGATGTGGCAGAGAGACAAGACTGAAGCATGACAGATGTCATGTGCATTTTGAATCTTTTTGCAAAGGAGCAGCAGCATCCCTGGGGGCGCATGCTTCCCCTTGGGGATTGTCCAGTTGCTAATCATAGACACCAAGGTGCTGCTGTAACTTGGGCTCTGGGCAAGTGTGAAGAAGAAAGCTTGTGTCATTGAAGGAAAACATTAGTGCCTCTGGGTTCCAAACCAGAAAAGAAAATGCTGAGAGAACGTCAAGAGAAGGAAGCCTCACGCAGCATCCTCCATCCCACCCTGTGGAGGCACAGCTGTGGCACTATCATAATATTCCCCACGCGTTTTTTTTTTTTTTTTTTTTTTTAAATCTCTTTACCTGGTGCCAATGGACTACAATGGAAGGAGCAAGAGGGTTGTTGGGTGGGAACAAAATCCCAGTCAGAATGTTGAGTCCTCTCTTGGCCTCCTTTTGTAGGATGTGGTATGACTGTTTTGCTTATACACGCAAAATATCTCCCACACTTCAGTTCACATGTGTTCTGGAGACTCATTCTGCAGGCATACTTTCCAGCTATGCTGATTGTGGAAAGATACCAAATCTTGGCCCACAACCTATGATAGTAGACGCAACTAATCCACTACCAAAGACCAGGATTCTAGCTGTGGTCCCCCGGCCGCAGAGCAACCTTGTTTTCCAGACAAGTTGTCTCATGACTGGTTGGACATTAAAAACACCCAAGGAACTTTAAGAAAATGTAGATGCCAAGGCCCTTCTTCAGTCCAACTAAATGAAATATCCTAAGGATATTTCCTAAGGATATTATCCTAAGGCATGCATCCAACATCTTTCAGAGTTTCCCAGGTGACTGTAATGTGTAGCCAGGGTTAAGAGGTTCTAACCCAGAGCTGGAACCATCAATAATTTTTTCTCTCCTTAGGGCAGATTCTCCACCCAGGCAGCTCGATGGTTTCCAGTAGGAGAAGCCACAGCTGCGTTTCAGTTTAATTCAGTTCAGAGACATGGATTTAATTCAATAAAGACTTATTCAACTACTTCTCGACACTTAATTTCTAATTGCATCTCTCATTAGACTGGTAAGGATGCTGTTTCCCAAACAGCAGAGTGAGGAGATTTTAATTCGTCTCATGTTTTAAGAGGCCTATTAAAAATTATAGTTGTTTGACAGAGATTGCGAGTTGTTAAAAAAAAATTTTTTTTTTCAACGTGGGATCCACATTATCATCCGTTCTCTCATCCCCAAATCTCTGAGCAGATATGTAAAGCCACCATCTTTCTAATTATTTAGTTAATCTGTGCCTGCCATTAACTATCAATGATCAGGGACAATGAAGACAAAGGCCTTCTGAATACTCTGTGGACTAACAGGGGGACATGCTATTTGAGCCAGGAATTAAAGTACTGTGAAATGAAAGAGTGGAAGAAATAGGGAGAAAATGTTTCAGATTTGTGCCTGGCCAGACAAGGCAGGCTGACAGAGGAGGGACAGAGGAGGGACAGAGGAGGGACAGAGGAGGACTGTTTCTCCAGAGATGTTTTCAGGAACTCAAAATACGTGTGCAGTTTTCAGAGGGGAGAACTAACTATGCAACCTACTAAAGGCTACACAGCAAGCACAAGAGACCAGGAAGTTGCCCAGGGCATGAGTGCTCTAGCTGCTAGACCAGTGTTTCTACTTCATTGTTGCCCAGTGGCTGTGTTTCAAAACTGTGATGTTGTAGCTGCCCCTGGATTGCCCTGATTGAGAGGATACTGGGTCAGGAAGGGGTAGGCTAATCCATTTGGAAAATGCTGGAGAAACCTTGAAGGAGGAACTAAGTAAAGATGTTCTTGAGTTGGCTTGACCTGAGACTGCATGCATTAGATTGGAATTTGGATGAACTATTCAACTTTACCTTTCTTGAGTGGAAAACAAAGATATTTAAGCTTACCTTCTAAGACACCTCTCCTAGGGGTAACTGCATTAGGTATTAGGCTAAAATTCATAGCTGACTGGGCTGATGATGAGGTTCAATGGGTGAAGGGACCTGCCACCAATCCTGATGACCTGAGTTTAATCCCTGATCTCACACAGTAGAACAAGAGAACTGACTCTTGCAAGTTGTCTTCTGGCTTCCACGTGTATGTTGTGGCACACACACACACACACACACACACACACACTAAAATGTAAATCACCACCACTGGCAAATGCAGAATCTTTCAACAAGACATAGTTCTCTTAGTTGAGACATCGAGTTTTTGTTAAATGTTAATGGTATTTATCTGTGATTCACTCTACATTTGTCCTTCTCGGGTTCATACTGAGAAGTCCACCACACAGGTGTACAGAAGGAGAGTGTGTTTTTGAACACAACATAGGATGAATTTTAGTGAACAGTAAAACAAATCACAACACAGTTCTAGAAAGCCCTCTGATAGGCTTCTCAAGACTCCTTCATCTACAGGCCCTATCCATCATGACTTTACTTCCAAATTAACCAAAGGTAAAGCTTTCAAAAACCCAACCCAACCCAACCCAAAACAAACCAAAGCAAAACACAACCAGGCTTGGTACATTCATCAATTCTCTCTAATTCATAAATACGGTGAATAGGATACAATGGAGGAAGTTGCTGGAGACCCAAAATACCTTATGGCAGATGGATGGCATTCAGGTGCTGAGTTTAATGTAAGAAATTGTAGGAAAAGAAGTCATGAGTTTGTGAGAGAAAAAGGGGGTAGGGCATATATGGGAGGGATTGGAAGGAGGAGAGGGAAAGTTGGAAATGATGTAATTATAGCCTCAAAAGATAAAAAAATACTTTAAAAAGAGAAATAGTACAGCACTATTTAAGAGCAGTGGAAACAAATAGTAGAAGAGTTATTTTGGAGCCTAGGTCTTAGGACTAAGATAAGTAGGGAAATTCACCATTGTGGCTGAGGCTACAAACTTTTAAGATATGTGGTCATATACAACCTAAGAAATAACTGATATCTCTTAAAAACCTGGCTTCCACTACTCTTCAGCATAGTCTCACCTCTACTTTAATCTATTGTTTTGATTTTTCTTCGTTTGTATTTCTTCCCCGGTGTCTTCCTGAGGACATTTGTGGCATGGTCCCAATCTTGGCTCACTGAGAGTTCATCTGCTTCTGATGGCTGCTCTTTCTTCACCTAAAGTCACAATCTGTTCTTGGAGGACATTCTCGTTTGTACAGCGACTGACTGTGATGTGGAAAGGGACAATTGTAAAATCCGCTGGAGGAATGAGTGGCTGGCATGGAAAGAGTTCACTAAAGCAAGATCCTATTTCTATCCATGTGTCCTTAATAATAACGAAGGGGTAGGGGGTAAAATATGTGGGAAGGGGGCAGAGTTGTTTCGGAATAGCTAGTCTGAGGGAGTACATATGATGTCAGCAATTAATTCAGGCCCTACATTCTGTTTTCCTATAAAAATCCTATTTTAGTTGTGGTATCTTTGACGCATCTGCTGGCATAAGCAGGATATATGCCACAAATAAAAATTCAAAAATATCTCTTTCTTGTAGAACTTGGAAGCAGAAAATCTGAAATGGGAGGAAACCTACAGAGCATTCAAAAGGATTCCAGGCCCTTTCTCATATGGATAGCACCACGGTGCTAAATTCAGGCACATCTGAGGTGCAAGCCCCCTGGGGTAGGGGTTAATGAAAAGGAAGATAGTGGTAGCTGGTGTCCAAGCAGGCTCCACCACTGCAAAACCTGAAGTGATGTTGATGCCAAAAAGAAAAGAGAAGTGTGTTTGCTCCTAGCTCCAATAACAGAAACGGAAACGCAAAGCCTGTTTTCTGCTAAAGAAGGCTGGAAGCTTGTTGGGTGCTAGGTAAATCATTTTAATATCTTTTCCTGAAAGTGGCATGAATAGGCTGTACTGCCACCAGTGTGGTGATTGTCTCACGCCATCATACCATCTACTGATGGGCTGGCAAGCTATGTTTGTGCAAGTGTACTCTGTGATGGTCCCACAAAACAAAACTCCTGGCATGAAGGAAGCCTTAGCTTAGTCTGCAGAGCACTTGATTATTGTGCACAGAGCCCTCAATTCAGCTTCCCATTGTTGCATAAACTTGACGTGGTGACATATACTTCTAATCTCAGCACAGGGCACATGGACACAGGAGGACCTGAAGTTTGAATTTATCCTCATCTATAAATAGAGTCTTAGGCGATCATGGAATGCAGGAGATTTTCTCTCAATAAACAAGCAAGCAAGCAAACTAATCAACTAGCCAACAAGCCAACCAACCAACCAACCAACCAACCAGCCAGCCTACCAACCAACCAACCAACCAACCAACCAACCAACCAACCAACCAACCAACCAACCAGCCAGCCAGCCAGCCAGCCAGCCAACCAACCAGCCAGTCAACCAACCAATCAGCCAGCCAACCAACCAACCAACCAACCAACCAACCAACCAACCAACCAACCAACCAACTAACCAACCAACCAACAAACCAACCAACCAACCAACCAACCAACCAACCAACCAACCAACCAACCAACCAACCTACCAACCTCCAAAGTCTCCTAATGATTCCTCTCTCAGAACATATTCTTGTTAAGTGATGCAGGACTATAATTGAAACCCAGGCGGCCTCTTTTCAGAACAACTTTAGATCTAGATGGACAGACTTCGTTGACTGAGGAGGACCTTAGTGTTGACTCCCTTGTCCCACTACTTTCCTATTATAGTCAAGGACAGAATTCTGAGCTTTAGTTGTTTTAGTGCCCAGCATTGTCTTCGCATGTGATCCCAAGAACATCCAAAAACTTAGCTGGGTGAGCCCAGAGGTAGGTGCAAGGAGGAAGTGTGCTATCTATCTGATGACTGTGGAAAACCTGACGAGGCACATAAACTGCTGGGAAGGGCAAGCGGCCAAGAATCCCAAAGCTAATCCAAAGAGTATTGTGGCCAGTTGTGGCCAGACTTTCCCATCAACTTCAACAGTTGGGAAATATAAAATAGGGACTTTTTTTTTTCAAACGGGATGGAAAACTTCCTCAAAGGCAGCGCTGGGGAGTCCTTCTAAGTCAGAGCAGAGGGAAGCAGGGAAAGGGACCCAAATGCCCAGGAAATGAGTTCTCCAGAAAATAGGGATGTGGGTCTCAGGCCATCCAGGAGCCGTGGAAGGCAAGGGGTGCGGTGGTAATGGTGGTTCTATAAGGATATAGCTGAGAAAAACGAAGAAGTCCATGAATCTCAGGAACAAGGTGGAGAAAATTTTCTAAAAAGTACAAAGAATGACAGAATCTCTGCACACAGTAAGAGAAACAGAAAGCCAGGTCTAGAATGCATGTTTATGAAGATTTGATTTACTTCACTATTCACATCTAAACAATATCAGAGAGACCAGTTCAGTCTCAGTTTGTACAATTGTCCTTAATATGAGGTCATGGTAATGATAACATATGTCATCATGGAACACAGATCAGAATCAGGTGCAGAAGGTGACTAGCAGCCTGCACAGACCACAGATCAAAGACGGTAGAGAGAAAGTTAAGATCTTGGATAAGAACTCCTCCGTATTTCATGCTGAGAAATAGCTTTGTGCTCTGCTGAGGGCTAACTTCAAGATAAAAAAAAATGTTAATTATATTTTCATCTAATGTTCATATTTTTGAACACACAATTACTTGACTAACAAATATTTTCATAATCAGGTTCATTTTCCCTTCTCACTGAACACTTTGGGTCATCTACACAAAAAAAAAACCCCTGTTTTCTAAGCACAATACAAGGGCCTGTTGGTAGAAGGTCTGAAAGCACGTGGCTGTGACCAGTGCCTAAGGTGTGGGCGTAGCTGTTCCATGAGGATGGCTTGAGAGAGCTATCTTCTGGTGAGAGTGTGCTTGAACATGACCAAGACACTATGGGGGGAAAAGAATTGCAATTGCACCTCTCCACCACTAGATGATATGCATGTATAAGCAAGGCAAAGAGCCTGCCATGTTCTCTTTCCTCCTCAGTGGCCAGCGATGAATGGACAAGGTTAGGTACTTAAGAATTTAATTAATGATGCTATTAGGAAGCATAAGCAATAGGTGAGCCCGACCTGCCAGCGCTGATTGTGATAAGAACTATAATAAATCTATTGAACTCTTGTTGTTTAAGCCAAAGGCCTTTTCACTTCTGCAGGTGGCTGAAGCCAACTCACTCTCTGGTTTTATAAATAAAGTTTTATTGGAACATGGTCACCCTCCTTCATCTGTGGTTGACTTCACTCAACTGTCATGGAGGTGAAGCAGCTGAGACAGAAATTATCTGTACAGCTGTGCCAAAGATATTTTTTTTTATCTGATTCTGAATGGAAAAGGTCTAAGCATATAAAGTTTGTTCACTCGTTTAATTATTCTACTTCTATGGTTCTGGGCATGTTTTTTTTTTTTTTTTAAAGTTTTTTTTATTTATTTATTTATTTATTACATGTAAGTTACACTGCAGCTGTCCTCAGACACTCCAGAAGAGGGCGTCAGATCTCGTTACGGATGGTCATGAGCCACCATGTGGTTGCTGGGATTTGAACTCAGGACCTTCGGAAGAGCAGTCGGGTGCTCCTACCCGCTGAGCCATCTCACCAGCCCGTGTTATTTTTATAGATAAAGAAATTGATAAAAAGCATTCAATGAATCCCGAGATGCATTAATTGAGAAGTTCAAGCGTGTGCAACCAATTCAAAAACAATTGATGTGGGACATGCTTGATACTACAGGATTCCAAGAATGGCCCCTGCTTCCAAGTAGGCTCTTGGGGCACCAGAAAGATGATGTCAGGCCAGTTTTCTGTGTGATGCAAAGGTAGATGCAGCTGAGCTTGAGTAGTTACTTCTGAACACTTTCTTCCAAAGCAACATTTTTCTCAGATACTAAGAAAGCAACTCTAAGATGTCAGCTGGCACATCTGAGAAACAGGGGTTAAATTGTAATGGAAGCCTGTGTGGTCAGGTGGAGGGGTCATAGAGATGGCAGGCAAAGGGCAGGTTCTCTTCTCTGTCTTGTTTTACTCTAATGCAAGATGCTCTTCAATGCTTCATCAAAATCTGGGTCTCCTGTGAGGAACTGAGGCACGAGCCTGGGGGCCTCATAATTTTTTGGTCTTCTGCTCACCTCAGGGATCCCTTCCCCAGTAGTTTACAATGAGTTGTGTTGTTTTAGGAATATTCAAACTGCTCATTCCACACTAGGAATCGTTGGTCTTTATTATTGCTGCAATTATTAACAGTATTTTTTATTACTTCCATTTTATGGAAGGGCTTGAGGAAATAGTTGCTTTTGAGTCATAGGTTATGGGTCGGGGGATCCTCAGGAATCAGGTAATTTTCAAACAACTTACTCTGTTATCCCTGCTTCCAGACCTGTGCCTTCTGCAGGAGTTCTACATGGATTCCCCGAGGTCCTACCTCCTCTTTAGCTTGAGGGACCCCCTTACCTAAATCCATCTACATTTGCTCTCTCACTCTCAGGACACCCCAACACATAGCATAGGGGAGGCTGCTCTTTCCATTGTGCTTGTTGATTTAGTAAGAGGAGGAGGTGTGACCTTTGATGTCTTCTTCCCGAGAAGTGGAGATATGAGGTGGGATTACAAGAGAGGGCAGGAGAGAGAAACACTGAGGCTCTGTCAGGCACAGGGAGGAAAAGTGAGGGTTTCCATTACAGGGCTGTGGTGTTTTGGATGAGACTGCCCTCCCCCCAACACCATAGGGGAGGGCAGTCACTTAGTGGAAGTCAATGCTTGGTCTTGGTTGTCAGTGGAACTGTCAAGGATTAGGAGGTGTGGCCTTGTTGGAGGCGATGTCACTGGTGGATGGGCTTTGCAGTTTCAGAAGCTCTCTCGCCATTTCCAGTTAGCTCTCTCTGCCTCCTGATGGATGAGGATGTCTTAGTGGCGTGTCTTAGTGACACACCTGCTGCCATGCTCCCCACCATGATGGTCATGAGTGAACGCTAACCTCCTGGAGTTCCGAGCCACCGAGTCGGTGCTTTCTTTCACAAATTCCTTTGGCCACGATGTCTGGTCATGACAATAGAAAAGCAAATAAAACGGGGATATTTGTTTTTTTCAGTCCGAACTAAAGGGACCAGGGACCATTTCACAATAAGAATTCACTTTGTTTTAAAGATCATCCCACCTAGGGTTACATGAGAAATTGAACTTCTTCAATAGCATGACTCAGATATCTTTTTGCAATGCTGGCAAAATAATGATACCCTAGTCTCTTTACACCAGTGGCTTCTTAACCTCAGCCTTGCCTTGCTGTAGAATGGGTCACCCAATGACAACGAAATACGTGTAAGGCGGTGGTGTTTTTGGAAAATAATCTGAGGACTCCATGTGGGAAGAACTGGAGAAGAAGTACAGAAATTAGGGGCAATCAGAGGATGAGTGCAAAGACACATACGGTTTCCCTTTTATTAAGCCCTACTCGAGAACGAAATGATCCCATTTTAAATCTCACTGCTCTCAAGATTGGAACTGCAAATGGTTAACCATGAATCGGCACATGGTGGTGTTAATCAGAAATAGGAGTTATTTCCTAAATGGCTTATTTGTATGAGGTCTGACTCCGTGTGCCCAATGGGGGCTATTTCACAAGTACAGCAGAATTAAAAAAAAAAAAATCGGGAACGTAGATTTTGCATCTGCGTCAGTCACGGCCTCTTTCTAGTTGGTACAATAGTTTGTGGATTGACTGTTTTTGATTCTTACTGTCTTCAGACCCAAATTGAGACATCTTCCCTTCTTCCTCCCTTTCCTCCTCCTTCTATTACATAACATCCAGATAACTTTTAACTGGTTATCCAACCAGGCTTGCTTGTTTGCTTGCTTGCTTAAGTTTTTTATTCTACCCTTGGTACTTGAGGGGTGCTTGGCCAGAAAGGCTTACTTTTTAAAACCTCTCCGGTTACTGGGTGGAGAAATGAGGGCTGAGGTCCATCCTGGATTACGTCAAGGGGTGTCACAGTTGGCCTGCTCCTCTTGCTTCCTGTTGACTACAAGGGGAAGGCCGCAGTTGGCACACTACGCTGAAAAACATGAAGCTCTGAGACCAGACTGAATTGCTAATCACTACATGTCCTGTTCACTCTAACCAGTTTCCAAGTGATTAAACACACTGGCCGGGTCTATGACTCAGCTTCCGAGGGGGCGGGCGGGGGGGGGGCGCCCCAGTCCTCACTGATTCTACACCCAGAGCTCAGTCCCTTAGGTTTGATCCAGCACCGTCTCTACAGGTTATCTCCCTCTTGGATCCTGTCCCTCTCTGGACAGACAGGCAGACAGAGATGATGAAGTGTATGATCTACTGGGGGGAGGGCCACCTTACCAGGAGTGTTTGAGGGAAAGGGTTGCAAAAATGTCATCTTTCAACAGATGCTGTCACTGCTTGGACGCAGTCTTAAGTAGCTGGGTGTGGCGGGGCGAAGCCTTCTGAAGTTTGAGAGGAGAAAATGTATTAGTAGGAAACACTAACTCTTTGCTTTTCTGGCTCCGCTCTCAGTAGATACAGTATCCCATGTGTTTTTCAGTAACTACTGAAGGTTCTGGAAGGAGATGTCACTATTTTAGGGCAGAATAATTGCCCAGTTTTCGAGGCGATTAAATGAATTTTGCTGCCTTTCCTATGCTCAGAGTCCAGTCGCCATTAAAGAGGCAGCATGCAGTCAGTGGTGGAAAGAAGGGTGGGAGCCTAGAAGCCACAGGGGAATGAGCTTCCAGGAACTCCCAGTCTCATATGCAAATTAGATTAAACCACACTGCAGCCAGGGCTGGGGGGGCGGCGGACAGCGGCGGGGAGGGAGAGCAAATAATTCCCTCCCTGACTTTTTCTTCTTAGCTTTGTCTCCTGTGGGAATAAAGAGGCTGATTCCAATTTATTTCAGCTACTGCCTGGCTTTAGGAAGTACTGCGCCTGTCAGTCCACCTTGCTTAAGTAAAGTCCTTACCCTGTAACGCCTTGAATTCTTAAAATAAGACATGTTTAGTCTCCGAAGCAACTATTGCAAGCAACTCCAGTCTTTTCTCTCCAAAAGAGGCTGAGTCTTTTGAATGGCTGGTGCCACCACATCCTCCAGGCGTTTTTCATACTTGGCATGGAACTTTTAGTCATCTCGCATATTCCCTTTGTTTTGATTAGTCAACGAGTGATAAGTTGACAACATTCAAATGGGTGGTGGGGAGGAGGAAGTCCTGTAGCCAGCAAAACCACCCCCCCACCCCGTTAATTAAAAAGAAATACACTTTATTTTTTTTTCCTTTTAAAAGCACGATTATTTCTGCCTCAAGAGGAGCAAAGGTGAACTTGAAAATCACACCCCAGACCACGTCTTGGAATCCCTGAATCAGCTGTCCTCTCTGGAAAGATCATGTGAGCTGTGCATAGCTGAGAGTAAATACGCAGATTTCTCCTCTCTCAGGACACAAGCACGGCTGTTCTGTCCACGGAGCTGGGCAGCTGGGCAGCTGGGTGGTGAGCCTAGCAGATAGTACATGCTTGTTCTATTTGCAGAGGAAGCATGGGTTTGTGAGCTCTGCACACACATAGGTTTCTTTTCGGATCTCTACTTATCCTTACAACTCTCTTTCCCTCTGGAACCAAAAGCAAGTCTGAGTGGTGAACATCTTGTGCCCACTCATGTTTTCTTTCTTTCCCCCTTCTCTACCTTTAAATTACAAGACTAAAATCAGGCCTGCAGATGACGTGATATGCAAAAGCACATCTGACATTCATTATTTCCTCATTATTACTTATTGGTCTTTCTTTTGTTGTTGTTATTAACATGCTGCTTGTTGAGGACCTTGTATGTTCTGGACTCTATGCAGAAATGTCTAATGTCTTGCACTTCCCAATGGTTGCATATATCATAGTTTACTGGGGAAACACAATACACATGATGTCAAGTAAGTTCTATAGATTTATTTACAAGCATTATAAGATGCCTCTTAATTGTTTAAAAGAAATATACATGGACCACTGTGAGAGGTGACTGAAGGTTTCCCTGAGGAAATGACGCTTTAGTGGCAACACAAAGGATGAGTAAGACTTAAGGAGGTCTATGAAGGTGAGAAGATGCCTGTGAGTAGAGTGAGTAAGCAAAGTCAGCCTGTCTGGGAGTGGGGTGGGGGTGAGGGTATGGGGGGATGGGGGCAGGGGTGGGGGTGGGGGTGGTGGAGAAGGGAAGAGGCAGGCTGAGCGGTGCTTGGAGTGCTGGATGGCTCAGGTTAAAGCTTTATTTGGGGGGTCATGTGAGATCCACATAGTGGCAATGGAAGAAGGAGCAGGGCAGAGGAGAAGGGGAAGAGAAGTTGAGACTCCTGTTGTGGCCCAGGCAACAGATCGTGGAGGTAGGTTTGAGATACTCAGTGATGGAAGTGAAAGTCGTGGGTTTCATGGAAAGGAATTTAGCACATTAAAGTCACAGGATATGGGGGTTGAGGGATCAAGCAATGTCAAGGATGACCTCAAGGTTTTTGTGCAAGGAGTTTGGGTGGATAAGTGATTGTTGGAAAGTGGAATGAGGAACAGATGATATAGTTACTTTATTGAAGGTTAAAGTCAGTTGGTAGCTTATAGATTAATTCTATAAGTCTGACCATCAAGCGTAAACTCTGGGTTAGAGGTAAAATATTTATAAATGAGTTGCATATAATTTACATGGTTGGGATAGTTTGCTTATCTTTAGCATTCTTCCAGAAACATAACTCTCTATGTAGGATAATTCAGACAGTCCTGAGTTGCTTCTGAGAGGCAAGTTCATGTCTATCAGGGTTGAACTAAGGAGGTGTGTGATTAGAATTTCCTTCGGTGCGCAAGTATTTGTATGCTCCTTGACCTAACAGAGGCCCCACCTTGCTGGAAATTATATTTTTTAACTTTTTCTCATTTTGTTAGACCTCCTTTTTAAAGCATGCACTGTTATTTCATACAGATAAGAGGGAACAGAATTGCTTGGTTAAATGACTTCATGACATGTCATAAAAGGTAAGAATAGAGCCAGAATTTGAATCCAGGTATCCCTATGTCCACTCAAGCTGGCTACATCACCTCTGTCAATGTCCTCAACTGACGGCTGAAGGTAAAGTCTGAGTAGGGTGGAGTGATGTAGGCAGTTAATAGTGTCACTGAGGAACAGATCGACCTGTCCTCTGTGTATAGAACTATGTCTTTCACCCTGGCTGTCTCGTCAGGTATTTATATAACAACAAAACCACAACCACAACAGCAAGATTATCGATGTTCGATTTTGAGCCTCTGGAGGCTGGTGTGACTCTACTTCATTCTCTCCCCTTTCCTTGTTCCCTGAATCCATCTCCTACACAACCCGTCAAGGCACACGAACTCATCATCTTGTGTTCTTTTAGGAATAAGACAGAACTCAAGTGTTCACATTTTCTCCTGCGTCAAGTGTTCTGTTTTAATGCATGATATGGTTTAAAATGGAATTGTCTTCGAGAGGCTCATATGTTTGAACACTTGGTCCCCAGCTGGTGGCCCTGTTTTGGAAGGTTATGAAACCTTTTGGATGTGGCGCGTAGGTGACTGACAGAGGGCAGTAGAGGCAGGGATTCTGGGCTACAGGTTGGTTCCGATTTGGTTTGAGTCCAAGGTCTCTGATTTATGGTCAGTGACCAATGTGTGAGCAAGTCACCNCCTGCTAGAACTGTTAAGGACAGAGATGGTAGTGTGGCAGAAACTATCTTTGCAGACTGCCACACTGCCATCCTTGACATGAAACTGTGAGCTAAAAATAAAAAAAAAATCCTTCTTCAATTATTTTGGTTTTGTAAATGTACTTTTCATAGCAACGAGAAAAGCACCTAATATAGTACACTCTAGGAATAAAAAAAAAATAGATGAAAATTCTAATCCCAACAAACTTTCATGGAATTTGTTGTTTTATGCTTTGTTATTTGGAAGCATTGGTGAGATTGGAGAAGGAACCAAGTGCAGGAGAGGAGCGCCAGGCGACTGGCCATTGCTGGTTAGAGTCTACACCTGTATCATACAGGGAATCACCTAAGATAAGCTAAGGACAAACTGTCCCCTCCAAATGGGGTGACATGGATTCTGTCCAGAGGCCCGGGTGTTAGTGGGATCCTTCTGGAAACTCAGAAAGTGAAGGTTTTCCCCACTTTATTCTGTGCTTTTGTCCTTGGTTGGACAGGCTGCTCCTGTCCTGAAGTATGTTGTAATACTAGCATTTGTTTACTGCGTGGCACTGTGCTAAAAAGATGTGTATATATTATTTCATTGTCAATTTTAGGACCCCAGAAATGCTATTATTCTCCCTTTATGAATAGGGACATGGCATTGTAGATTGCTAATGCTTAGCCATGGGCATGGTGCTTATGGATAAGCTACTCATGGCTATCCTCCAGCACAAAATTACCTTTTCTTCTCCTTTTCCTTTTCCTTTTCCTTTTCCTTTTCCTTTTCCATTTCCTTTTCCTTTTCCTTTTCCTTCTCCTCCTCTTCCTCCTTCTTCCTCCTCCTCTTCTTCCTCTTCCTCCTCCTCTTCCTCCTCCTCCCCTCCCCCCTTCTCCTCTTCCTCATCCTCCTCCCCCTTCTCCTTTTTTTGAAAGGGTTTCTCAGTGTATTCCTCACTATCCTGGAACTCAGTCTGCAGGCTAGGCTGGCCCCAAACTCAGAGATTTGCCTGCCTCTGCATCTTGAGTGCTGGGATTACCACTCAGCTAAATTACTTATTCCTACTGTGACACTCTACTGCCCATTGGATAAGTGGCTGGATTACTGAAAGTGGTATAATAATGTCCATCAGTAGAATTTACATGAGAAGGATGATTAGTCAAAGGTTTAGGTGCACATTAGGTGTGGAAAAACAAGGAAGCATCCTGGTTTACAAAAATCCTAATGTGTTTGTATGGTAAAAATGAGCCTTATGTTAAATATGAATGCTTTAATTCTTCCTGTAACTCATAGCTCTAGGTAGCAAATACACGCTAGATAGTTTTCTGGAGAAATGAATGAAGGCCACAGTAATTGAAAATTACACCTTATTTTTCTTTTAATATGTGCACATAGTGATGGGTGTGCATGTGTATGTGTATGTGTGTGTGTGTGTGTGTGTGTGTGTGTGTTTGTGTGTTTTCTAATATATGGAGATACATGGGTATACAGGTAGAGGTCTGAAGTTGACCCGTATAGTATACCCAATTTCTATTATAGGATCTTCATTATTCAAGCTTACATTAAAAATTAAGTGCCTAAAAATATGGGGGTGGGGAGGGGAGGGGGAAAAGAGAGAGAAAAAGAAAGGGGGGGAATAGATTAGGATTTGGAGTACTTCTAAAGGGTGGGGTCAGATAGTCCTGGGGTTGAATCCTGACTCTACTACATCTCAGGTGTGAGAATGATGGCGACCTATCTTGGCTGTTCAAGCCTTAATTCTTTTGCCTCTACAATGGAGATAATAAGACCTCCTTGGAAGTACTGTTATCAGGCTGTAGGTGACGGGCCACCTGACTGTGTTGCTCATAGTACTCCCAGCAGTTACTGCTCTCCTTGGCCAGTTTCCTTAAGGAGAGGCATTGGTAGATTCTCCACGGCATAATGTTGTGATCTCTGCTATGTTGGTCACATTCTATATATCCCATTTGAAAGAGAGCAAGATTTCTTTTGGATCTCCTTGCTATCTTCCTACCAGTAATAAGAAACCCATTTACACAAAGAGCAGCAATAATAGGGGCCACTGGAGGCTTATGGGTTCTACAGAAAAGGCAGTTCCAAGAAGAAGAAAAGAATTCTGGCGATCAGCGACACCCTTCAGAGGGGGCCCAGATGTAGGCCAGATGCTGGGGATGTGTGGAGGCACAGTCTCTGCGATTGTTATGCCATGCCTTTCATCCATGTGGGCATGCAGAATATCCACTGATCTCACTGAGATGATTAAGAGTGACTTCAGGGTTCTGGAAACATTGGTGTAGGAGGCTGGGACTCAAGGGTGGTCTTGACAATCCTCCCAGTGGAGAAGAAGAGTTTCTGTAGATGACAGACTAACTCTCGTGACGGATACCCACTTCACACGCTTTGCTGCATGCCACTGCAGAAGGGTACTCAGCTCGAACCCTGAAAACACTCAGTGAAGGCAACTAACTGGCAACCACGGCATCTGTACAGATCGTCTCCAGAGAGCTTATTCCATCTGTACTGGATTTCAAGGTGACTGAGTCCTTGGTCATCATGCCCATCATGTCTGTGGGTCAGTCTGAACGTCATCATTGAGCTGGAATGTCACCCTTGTGCTTCAGCTACTTGATTGGCATAGCTTATCTTTTGAGTTTTTTTCATGTATATATGTATGTTATGTATGTATGTATGTATGTATGTATGTATTTATTCATTCACTCACTTTACATCGTGATCGCTGGTCCCTCCCTTCCGGGTTCCCTGAAGCTTCCTATGTAAACGTGGCTCAAATCCAGGAAGTGTCCCCTCTACATAGAAGGGATCGGCTGCTCCCTGTGTTCAGAACCCTCTTTTCTCCATTTACTTTTTCCATATAGCCCACAGGACATTGCTGTACCTCCAGGCTGCTGTGCAATTCTCCATGGCTGCTGTGCCATCACCCAGCTGCTTAAAGCCAGAGCATTGGCAGACCGTCCCTTTCTGGAGGCTTGGGGGGTGGGGGTGGGGCTTCTGCTACCCTAGAGAGGCAACTCTTCTCACCCCCTGGATCTTTGTATTTTCCTCCTCTGTGAAGCCAACCATGCTTCGCTGCACCACCCTGATCTTTCTCCTTAGTTGTGCCTCCCTATCACTACAGCCGGGAAAGCGACTGACTCTGCTCTTAGAGACTCATAAGATTAGGTTGGAGTCAGCCAGTATCATCTCCCAGCTTCTAGACTCTTAATTGGACCACACTTGAAAAGTGACTTTGCAAAGTAAAATGCCATGTTCAAAGGTCCCGGATGAGGATGTGGCTATCTCTGGGGTTATCATCACTTTGTGTGTCCTACTTACCAGCCTGCTCTAAGTCTGTCATCTCTCCCATGAGGGATTGGACAGGAGCTGTTACTTATAGACTTCATTCTGTGTGATCTTGTTCTTTCTACTCCCCCCTCCCTAAGTCTCCTCTCCTTCATTTTCAAATAACCACACTGGGCCCCTAGTTCTTCCCTGAATATACTAACCACACCCCTGCTGAGCTCAGCTCCTTTGTGCTTGCTTCCCTCTGCCCTGAGAGTGTTTCACTCAGCTGACTCGAGGATCACCTCCTTTAGGACAATCCAAGTGTCTTCTCCTACCTTTCCTGAAGAGCTTATACAAATGCACCCCTTCCCACCTTTCCTTCCCACCACAGTCTGGCTGTTTACGGTTCAGGTTCTGGGATTACAGGCACACACTTCTACACCGGGGCTGTTCATCTAGTATTTTTCTTTTTACCGTTGCTTAGAAGCCTTTATTTTATTTTCGTTTTGAAAGGGAGTTTTATTGATTCTGGGCCTAAGCTGACAATGTTCCTTTCAGTACTTTAAAGATATAATTTGCTTTACATAATTTGATGCTTTTATGATTTTTCTCTTAGTCACTTGTGATCCCAAATTTTTATTAATATTTGTTTGATGTGATTTATTTCCTTTTCTTGGAGGTTTTGCAGCCTTATGCATATATGACTTTATAGTTTTCTCAAATTTTGAAAATCTCCACTCAATACTTCCTCCCCAAGTCATTCTAGAGTCTCCCTTTTAGTGTAACTCTAGTCATACGCACATTGGTCCACCTAGCCTTGCCCCCTCCTCACTAAGTCTGTTTCTCTCTTTGTCCCTGTTTCTTCTCTCTTCTGTTCGCTGTAGTTCTAGCCCCACACCCCGCTCCTGTCCACTATTTCTACTGCACGTAGTATCTTGCTGTTATTAGAGATCAAGTATGTCTCACCTACAACAGGGTGGGCTTTTTTTTTTTTAATTATGTTTGACTTCTGTTTTCATGCTGATCATGTTTACATTATTACTAATTTCTTCAACGTAAACTGACCATTTATCATAGCTGGCCAGCATCCTTGCCTGTCATTATATCACGTGTGTCATTTCTGGGTCTCCTAATAACGACCATTTTCCCTTAGTGATTACGGTTTCTTGTTTCTTTGCATGCTTGCAGCCTTGATTTGATACAGATATTATGAATTTCATTCTTTTTTGACTTTCGAGATTAAAAAAACAAAACAAAACAACAACAGCAAACCTCATGGTGTGTGTGTGACTATGGAAGCCAGACCTTATGTCTAGTGGTTTCTTCAGTTGCTGTGCATCTTAGTTTTTGAGGCAGGATCTCTCACTGAAGCTGGGGATCACAGACTTGGCCAGGCTGGGATTATGGGGGGCATATGTCCTCCTCCTCTTACTTTTTACATGGGTGCTAGGGATGCAAATGCTCTGTGGACTGAGCTGTCTCCGCTAGCTGTTTTATAATGCTCCTTTTAAG
The DNA here is from genome assembly GCF_900095145.1 of Mus pahari. Taxonomy (NCBI): domain Eukaryota; kingdom Metazoa; phylum Chordata; class Mammalia; order Rodentia; family Muridae; genus Mus; species Mus pahari. Next base: position 17,765,280 of record NC_034606.1, on the reverse strand, counting down.
TGGTTTTGTACACGTTTCTCACTTTGGATACTTCTCTCTGTTGATGGGCTTGTGCTTGGATGTTGTCTCCTGATGTATGTTCTTCTGAGGATCTGCTCCGGGTTCTGTGTATGTGTGTTGCTGAGGGAGCAGCATCCTACATCTCCCTGGAGATTCTTCTGTGGGCTCTTCTCTCCTGTTTCTCTCTTTGACTTATATATAGTGTCCCCAATTGCATACAATACTCCATCATTAGCAAAGGACTCTGGGGAAGCTTCTGGAAGCACAAAGATACTTTTTCTGTTCAGTTTTCTTCAGCTCCTATTGGGTCCTCCTTGGCCTCTGAAAGCAGAGCCTCAGGTCTTTCTTTAATTCATAGGGAGAGCACAGTTTTCTTGGGCACCCTCCTTCCTGTACTGTGGTCTGGAAACACTTTTGACTTACTAATTTGGGTCACTTGTTTATTTCTCTTCTCTCCAAATTGATTATTCTACCACACCAGTTGTCCAATTCCTGACAACTGTTCTTTCATGATATTTTGCCCAGTTTTTTTTAATTGTTTGAGATGAGGAATTAAATCTGGTCCCTGTTATACTCCCTTCTGCCTTGGAGCACATCTTCTGGGGGCTGTTTATTGTAAGCCTGCCTTTCCTCACATCTCTGGCTTGGAGCTCTGCCTCCAATGCCACCTCTGGCCCTTCTGGAACCTGCTACTTCTCCATTCTCTCTGTTTATTTGGATTTGAATTTTTTTAGAGACCTGGATTCTGACTCTACTCATCTAGATTCTTTAGTTCTGTGTATCTCAGCTGATGAATTCACAGGCTTGTTTAGGGATCTTGACCTTTCTCTGTATCAGCAATACTTCCTCCTTTGTTGTATATGGAAACAAGGTTATTATAGATGTAAAGAAACCTATAGTATTTATTGCAACCCCATTTGACTTGTTTTTTTCACTACTGGGGAAGCTGAATTTTCCCCACAGCATGTCCTGTTTATAATTCTTCATTCATGAGCAAACAAAATTTACGAGCAATACTTTACTGCCTTTTCTCTGCCTCAGAGGCTCTGTATTCAAGACTTAGTTTCTACTGTCCTTTAGATAGAGTTATAGGACAGCTGGTCAAGCCAGAGTCCTAGGGTGTGCTTTCTCTAGCAAATGTAGATCTTTCCGCTGTAAAACTCTTATCCCTTGAAGTCCTAAAGAGTTCTATTTTTCTCTTTAACTTCAGCTCTAAATAATTAGTGATAGGAGAGAGAGAGAGAGAGAGAGAGAGAGAGAGAGAGAGAGAGAGAGAGAGAGAAGAGATATCTCTTATTGATTTTTTTCACATCATTTTTCTACTCAAGAACAAGTGTCGGGAGCAATGCCTAATCACCGAACTCAATTTCCTTTAATTAATTTTTGTGCTGAAAGTATATTGGCATCCAAGTCTAAATGAAAGGGAGAGGAAAATATTTCAAGTAATGAATCCAACAAATGAAACAGAGTGATAAATGAGGGATCTGATGTCGGAGCCTCTGGTTAGGACTGCTAGGTGAACTGGTGACTACTGGGAGCTTGAGCAGCTGTAGCATCACAACTCAAGGGCAGGCCTAAATCATACATAAAGGTTTATTGAATTTATAGCTGTACACTATTACTCAAAAGTGTGTGCTACTCACAAACATTATTGCCATCGAAGTGACTGATTCTTATGGTCTGATTAAAATTGCTTACTTACTTCATTTTCATTCTACGATGTCTTGGATAGACGAATGATTCTGATCCTATCTGTGACTATACCATTCTGAGCCCACCTGATTTTATCTGAGGACTCTGGCCATTTCTACATCACACAACGTAGCTATCTTTGCATTACATCCCGGAGGAACATGTTTATTCCTCTTAACAGCTTTGTGATACACAATGAAACTATGTTCTGCTATGACAACTGAGGAAATTCCATCTTTCCAGGTTCTATTCTGGTTTCATATTAATATCAAGACTTGGTGATCTTCAGTTTTCTCTGGCTTTATAAAAGAGTACAGTTTCCTAATGATGTTTTATTTTTGTATATAACTCACTTGGTAGTATGCTGTTTTGGGGGGAAGGGATCAGGATTTCAGCATATATCTGACCTTTCTTGCTTTTCCAATTGGATCAAGAAGAATAGACTGAGATCAATGGATTATGTCAATTGTCTAACTGTTAAAGTGAAATATATGGCATTCATTTATTGGCCGAGGGGTATTTGTTAGCACCTCAACTCTGCACAGGTAGATGCTATATCCACTTCACTGTCTGGCCCTAACCCAGTGTGGGGAAAGTACATGCCTCCCTCGTATCAGAGCCCTTGACGTTATCAAGAGAGGAAGTAGAAATGATCAGAATAAAGTATGTTCAGTTTCTTCCAAATTCTATTAGCGGGTTTTCCACTCTCCCTACAACATGAGGAAAAAGAACAGAAGAGAGCTAAATCATTGCACATGATCATGTCAGTAATGGAGACTGTGTTTCTACTAAGAATGGTGTACATGCAGATTTTTTGTTTGTTTGTTTGTTTGTTTCTCGAGACAGGGTTTCTCTGTGTTAGCCCTGGCTGTCCTGGAAGTCACTCTGTAGACCAGGCTGGCCTCGAACTCAGAAATCCGCCTGCCTCTGCCTCCCAGGTGCTGGGATTAAAGGTGTGTGCCACCATTGCCCAGCGTACATGCAGATTTCAAGAGTTAGTTTATGATATACCACAATCAATTCACCTAAGTATCATCTATTCTTTCTGGAGGAAGCAGTGAGATTTGTGTTTATTATCTTAGTGTCAGAACTAATTCTCAGTCATATAACCTCTCCAGCCTTAGTTTCCCTTCTTGTGAACTAGAGATAACACTACCAGGCATCTTCCCTCACTGATGAGAACATTCAGTAAAATTATACATAGGAAAGTCTATTGTAGAAAAATCCAGTCATCCTTCAATGTGTTTCTTGTCATCAGTCATTGCTAAATGACAAAAGTCTGCTTAGATAAGAATGGGAACAGATCACTCAGAACAGCTCCCCTATGTGAATATTTATGTCCTGCCACCATGCAATGGCTAAACACATGTTATTTTCATATTCTGTAAACGTGTATTCCCTTTATGTGCTCTTCTCATGTTCCAGACCATTCTCTGTAATAATTATAACAATTGCAAATGATTTCTTTTTACCATTATTATTTGTATGCGTGTGTGTGTGCTTGTATGCACATACATGAATATACATGTCACAGTGTACTAGTAGAGGTCAAAGAACATCTTGCAAAGGCTGGTTGTATCATTGCATCACAGGAGTCCTTCCTTGGTCATGAACTCAGATCATTAGCCTTTACCGGCTGGGCCATCTCACCTGCCCCTGAAGAGTTCTTGATTCTCAGTTTACCATTTGAGAGGCGTGTACATGTTCCCTCATGTTCATGGAAGTTTTTAGCTTAGCCTCTACAAAACTGTGTAAGAGTTTGTTGTCTTTACCTTCTTGGAAAAGGAAGTTGTAAGAACCACCGATGACTGTACAGGAAGATAGGAATCTAGTATCTTACTGCTTGTCACACACAGCTCATGCAACCTAGGGGTTGAAATAAAGCAAAGAGATCCTTTCTTTTCCTTGTGTAGCCAATACCCTCCTATGTCTGCTTGGCTATTTTTGTTTGTTGGTTTGTTTTGCTCATTTTCTTTGGCGACTAGGTCTTAATCTGCAGTCTCAGTTGCCCTGGAATCACTGCACAACACAAGCTAGCTTAAAACACATGGTAGTCCTCCTGCTTGAGCCCGGCAAGCTTTGCATTATAGATGTTGCGCTACCACATATAGTTCCTCCCTCTGCTTCTACTCACTGTGTGGTCCAGGCTGGCCTCAGGCTCACAATCCTGCTCCCTATGACCCAGGTTACTGACATGCAGCATCACATCCATTACCGCTTAGCACCTTCTCTACCTGACTTGGCATAGATGATGATTCTGGCTCCTGTCACAACAAACGCTGGGGGTTGCAGTGGGGTTGGGGGAGGGGGAAGCTCAGGTTTGTCATGCCCAGCTGTGTCTCTCCCTGGACTCCTCTCGGCCTGTCACTGGGGCACTTCTCTTTTCTAGACCCATCCCTGGGAACGCTGCTTGGGATGGGCAGGAAGCTTCTGCTTCTCCGACGTGCTTGAGGAAATTAAATACAGTAGTTGCATTCCATTCTGGCTTTGCCTCATTAAGAGGTCTCTATAGATTAATTCCCAAGAGATCGAATCTTGTTACTTTACTGTGGCAAAGTGAAATTAGTGTAAAGTAACAAGGAGCCAGATTAATGTGACCCCAGGAAATAATCCATAAAAAACTTATGAGGCCTTTAGCAGGCTGTAAATTGGTTTTCAGACAGGGTGAGGGAGGAGAAGCGTCATGTTAAAAACAATTGGTTTGTAATGAATAGGGATAATATTTTAGCACTTCGAAATAGAAGAAAACACCAGAGTAAATAACTTGGGGCACCCAATGGCAATATTTTCTAACATGTGTAAATAATTGAAATGGTGATTATAATCCTAACTGGATTTTTTGTGCTTTATAGCTGCCGGGAAGTGTATTGTTCATTAAACATCCCAGGACGCTAAAGCAAAAAGAACAAAGGGGGAAGTAGGGAGCAGAGGAAAGAGATGGGAAGAGAAAAAGATCTTGTCTGGAATGATCAGTCGCCCAGCCTGCTCTGAAGGCTGGAGGCTCAGGGTCCTGGGTTAGTTGTTGCAAAGTTGCCAGGCTGCGGGAAATAAACATTCATTCCCAGGTCAGGGGAGCCATAGCAGAGAGCCTCTCAAAGCAAACAAGCAAGCCATGAGGCCAACTAAGGCTTTTCGAAGACAAACAAGCTTAAATTTGAGAGGGAGGAGAAGTGGTTCCCATCCTGATGCACTATTCCAACACATCTTTCTTCCCCACTTCATATTTACTTTGTAGTAAAGGTTTAGAATGGGATCAGTTGCCTGTGCATATATGCAATGCATGAATATTACGTGCATATATGTAATGAAACCATTGCCCAAACTACTTAAACATATACTGAACATGTTTATAACTTGGAAAGAAATAATAAAACAACAAAATACAATGAAGAATATTTTTTTCTCAGAAGTTCAAGAAATGGAGATCTTACCAGGTCCTTGGAAGTCAGACTCAATCCTCCTGTGTCATGACACTGAGAGACAATGTCCGAGTCAATCCGGCTGTGTTAAGCACCCCGGGACCTTTGCATTCACCGAATCTCTGCATTCTCCTAGGACTTGCTCTTGAAGCTTAGCTGAGTGATGTTCTTGAGGCTGATCTGCATGAAGATCACATGATGTCCGGCGCCTTCAAGGACAAGAGTAAGAATGGCAAGACGATCAGGAAACAAGGCCCTTTTGAAAGAAAGACATGGGGTGCGAGACTGTCGTTTGAACTAATGGAGACTTGAACAAATGTCACTTACACATCCAATGAACTGACTTTGGACCAAAAGAACATTTCCACTTAGGTTTAACTTGGTGAACCAATGAATGAATTGGGTTTGCTTCTGGAATCGTGGGTAAAAAGGGTCACTCGTAGGAGTGAACCCTGTATAGACATATCATCAAAAAATTTGACCCCAGAATGGATGAAGGTATCCCCATAATTCCATCAAAGGAGTTCCCTCCAGTTAAGGTTAACCTTCCAATGTCTATGTATTCTCTAGTACTTCCCAAGACTTCTGTGTAGTGGGCCAGAATTACATCCAGCTGAAAGGGGGCACAAGTGTAAGGGAATAGCTGGAAAGCCTGTTAGGAGCCTCTCTCCCTCTCCTTTTTTATGAGAGAACGCCAGCAGGCCCCAGCTTACTGAAGGTCTCTGCTGGGTAACCACAGCTGCTCCGATTAAGGCAATAATGGCTGGTATATTGGGACAGAGTTCACAACAGGGAGACAGTCTGAAGTCCACAGGGTACTGAGACTCAGATGCAGGGGATAAAACACTTAGCCCTCTAGGCTGCTTGGAGCCGGGGTGAACCCTGACTAGGAGCTGTGATGCCATCTGTCAATTGTACACGAAGCGTCTGAGAGAGGAGGAGAGTCAAGTTTCTTTGTCTAAAGGCAAAGAAAAGTCCAGGCCCATCTCCCCAGCCCTGCCTGCCTGCCTGTGTAGTATTTTGAGCTTAAGCAAGAATTTCTATCTTCTCTCGATAATCCCTAGATTGGTGTAGTAGCTTAATGCAATTTAACCCAATTCCAACCTTTGAAGGAAAATGTCTCTAAAATTATCTGGAACATTAAATAGGTGAAAATAGCTAATACGATTTTGAAAAATGAGTGTAATACAGGGCTCTTCTCACATGATAGAGAATGCATTCTGTTCTATAACATGGAATATATTATGTGAAGTAAAGGGAGAGAGCACCTGGACAGGTAGATGGGAAAATAGATCATTACAGGAAACGTAGGTCCATGTTGTGATATACAGGAGAACTTAATCATGTCAGTGCATATATCTCAATGATAAGAAAAGAAGAATAGTTTAATTAGTAGCAGATAAAATTTTATTTGTCATATATTTTAAAAATTATTGAAATTCTTAGCACTTATCATGTAGCAAAATTCCTAAAAAAAAATGTGTGTTAGTGTGTAAATTGGATTAAACTACATCTAAAAGATACAACTTTGTTACAACATTCTTAGGAACTTGGCACTTCACATTTACACATACCAGTGACTTTAAATTTTGGTGATTTAAATGTAAATCAATTTTAACTGATAAAAGATAGTTATGCTGTGTAGCAGCATGCTTTTTTGTAGATATATATCATATGCATTAACTCATGTACTCTTATGAGAGAATGCTTACTATCTACCTTCTTTGATCTCAGTGTATAGAATTTATTTTTTACTATATAGTCACCATTTTGTAAATAAAATGGCTCTCTTGAAATGATCTCTTGTCAAATGAAAAATTTACATTCTTAATTTTAATATATTTTAATGACTAATTTGTACCATAAAATGTTGAAGGTAAGTTGATGAAGGTACTTTCCTATAAAAGGTATTAAACACTTCATAATGCATAAAACATTAAAAATGGGGAGACAAATACGTTACTGGAGGACATAATGAGAGAACAGAATATGTCTGACACATGGGGGAGAGTTAGATGCAACAGGTAACCTGGCTCTCAGACTTCCTCAGGTGACTATATTCTAAGACTATATTCAATGTGGAATCCTTTGGTGGTCTAGTCTCAGAAATCATGTAGTGTCACATCTGATGTGTTTGATTGGCCATTAAATCACAAAAACCTGACCAGATTTACAGACAGGAGGCATGGAAGTTTCTCTTTCTGAGAAATAGACAAAATTATTGGATTTCCTATGAGACAGAAGATGTCACTGTCCTAATGAAACAGGTTGCTACAGTCGGGGTTGGGACACCCCGTGCTCTTTGTTTGGGAGCTGTCTGCACTCTGCTTCTTGGATTGCTTGCATTGTGTTTTCCTCTTGTATCTCTCTGAACTCTCAAATGTCAGCCAGCCTCGCCTCTGCTGTCTTATCATTTTCTTGGGACTAAGTTCTTTGACACTGATGGCACTATGATTTTGTGAAGACTTTTGGGGGGAAAGGGTTGACTGTGATGTCCATCAGAGTAAAAGTGTCTGTAGACCCTCTCTCAGGCAAACGATGTAAGAAGTCAAATGAAAAAAAAAAAAAACAAAACACAAAGGACATTGGGGTTTTGATAGTTTTAGGTAATACAAATTTGAGGAATTGTAAGAGTAATTTTGAACATACCACAGAGCCACATATGCAATCTTCCAGAACTTTCTAGATGTGGAGTGGCCACAAAGATTTTTGAGGTTTCTCCACATAGTTTTGGGGCTTCAAGACCAGCTTCACTCCATGAAACCTAAATCATTGTCCTGTTAAATATGTGGCCTGGGACTTTGGTATTATGAGTTCTGTGACTTCAGCCTCAAGAAATCCCTTTTGTTTGCTGTACTAGGACTTCACTCTGCCTATCAGACTTTCCCCAGCCAGCTAAGTATAGCTTTGCTGTGTTATAGGGTCCCATTAACATCAAACAATGAACTAGCAAGCAGCCTGGCTTACATAGCCTGCAGAAACTGCCCAACTTTGGATTTCCAGATTTTGTGAACTCTGAATCACAAGCATCAACTACTTCATGCCATGTCTCCAAGTCAAATTGAAAGAAGACAACTTTGGCAAAAAAAAACAAAAAAAACAAAAAAACAAACAACCTATGAAACGTAAGAGCTTTCATCCCCATATAATTGGAGCAAGGGTATCTTATAACAAGCAGCTGCTTCCTTATCAGAAAAGAATTTGCGCAAAGTAGCCCCTACCCCTCGGTTGGATTCTGATAGCTTCACACAAGCATCTCACCATGGCCTATGATACCCATGGGCTAATTAGAATTTGAAAGAAGCCATTCAGCTCAGGGTCAGAAAATGTTCAGTACCAAATGATTCTGCTTAGTCTCTCTATCCTAATGCAAATAAATAATGTTGATATAGAAAATGTAGAGAGGGTATAGACTTTTAGCCATATTTGTCCAGTCACGAGGAAATCTAAATAAGGGGACACCAGCCTCTTAGATAATGAATAGAGTGCATGTAGATCTAGGTGAATGTTAAGTACTCTGTCTTGAGCTACAGTGCCTACTACTAACAGATTGTTGAATAGCAATAAGAAAGAAAGAAATTAAGAATTTAGGATGAGTTCAAGAAATGAAGTTAGAAGAAATTTTGTAGTCCAGTAACTGTTATATTAAGTTGTAAGTGTTCATGTTAGTGGCTTGTGATTTTTTTTTTTTTCCTACAAGGCCTGCATTTTTCCTACAAGGTCTTTGGCAGTTTAGGGTAAAGGGCTCTTTGGAAAAGCTTTGCTTCATATTGTTTACATTGGACACAACAATAAATTCTAAAGAACCCCCAAACAACAACAACAACAACAACAACAACAACAGACCACAATTTGTGCTTGTGGCTAAACTTTTGACGATTTTTTCTTTCTCGTGAGATGACCCCTGAAGAACGTTCTTTATGCATCTGATGTGTCTTGCAATTGTCTGATGGCTAGTTCAGGTAGATTTAGCAGGTTCATTCTGGAGTAAAAGAAGGAAGCTGGCAAGATTGTTTCAGCTCCTTCTCCCCACCCCACAGAGGGTGGGGAAATGCAATTGCAAGAATAATAAATGTGATGAAAGAAAGCCCTTACAGATTGCTTTCCCAAGGCACTGGGGACACTTTGAAGATATTAATTAATGCTCGTTAAAGTCCTATGGGATAAGAAGGGGGCAAGGATTATTAACTTGTTTTATAGGGGAAATGAAGCAAGAAAGCTTTAATAAACTCCCTGTATCAAGCAGTAATTACGGAGGAGAATACAGTGTCAAATCCCAAGCCCCCCTTTTCTCAGGGCCCTGCTCAAGGAAGCCCAGTGAGATTGGCCCTAAATTACAGTCTCATGTATATTTTAGCCAGCCTCACACTTACTTCTTCTACTTTCCTATCTTGGCCCTGAGAACAGGTGTTCTAAGGCGTTTTTACATGGTTCAGCCAAGCCCTCTGCTTCCCTCCTCTCAACAGATGAAATTACCTCCTATTTCACAGCGATCCTTGAAGCCATATACGGTGAACTCCCAACCTCCCATTGCTCTGATTCAAAATTTATTTTTATCTTCACCCGTGTTCTTGTCCTTGTTTCAGAATCTTATCTCTTTTAAAAGTTGAGTCTGTCTCCCCATCTTAGGGATTGTATGTGTTACAACCCTCTGGCAGGGGTGAGGGGACTTTCCACCCCCTGACACCCCCATTCCTCGTATCTTTAATCTCTCTTCTTCTCTTAGCTTTTTTCCCCCACAATGCAAAAAAAATTGGTCTCAAAACTCTCCTTCCCTAAAAATACTTTTTCTTGGCCTGCGTGTTCTTTTGTGCAACATCCCTATCTCTCTTCCTGTGATTGCTAAATCTCTGGAAAGAGCAGCCTGTGTCCAGTTCCTCCAGGCAGTTTGCAAAGATCATCTGGGCTGTTCTCGTTTGCCTGAGAGGCAGCTGGAGCTTGGATCCAAACTGCCTAGGTTCAAACCCAATTCTGGCAAGGCTGATTCTGTCAGTAATCTGCTATGCCCACAAACAAAGTGATTGCTAACACACTGTCTCTTCACACTCGGATTTCCATCCTTCTTACAGAGTGTAGTGTCTCTGCTTGGAGAGATGCCTCCTCTGTTTTATTTTTAGATTTAAATGCATGCTTGAGATCGTGATTTATCTTTCCCATACAATTCCGTTGAGTTTGGACATTGTAAGGAGGATGGCTTGCAGGCTTGCATTTTGGAAATGTAGATTTTTTTTTTTTTTTAAACTCTAATAGGAGGTGTAGAGAACAGAGCAACCACCATAGGACAGCAATGTGAAGGACAAATCCTTGTATTGGTATTGTGGGCTGGCTGCCACTCATAGCTTTTCAGTTACTATCTCGTACCCATAAGATGGGATGACCACTTTCAAGTAAGATAAAGCAATCATTAATTTCTCAGTTACTTGGAGATCTCCCAGCATTTCTTTCCTATATTTGGTTTTAAAACATCTGATTGAGTACATAATGGAAATCTTGATGTATTATAGAGATCTACTATTGCAAGGTAAGGAAATTATTCTGTTCATTGGGTGAGAAGAATGAGCCAGAGGCAAATGAATGCTATTGGTGGTAGTTATTTAGGTAACAAAAAGACATCATTAGATTAAAAATGGAATCTGATACCATTTGTAATGAGAGATTGACAATTCAATTATTAAGTAAAAGTGGGAAGAATTGGTTGCCTGTGATTGGTGGCCAGCAGGGAGATGCTCATTTCTCAAACAAACATCAGGGGAAACCCTTCTAAACTAGGCATTGAGAAGAAAGTGCTGTCCATCATAGAGAAAGAGATCTAGTATACAAAGTGGCTGTCTTCTGAGAGGCTCTGCCAGACCCTGACAAATACAGAGGAGGAAGCTCTCAGCCAACCATTGGACTGAGCCTGGGGGTCCCCAATGGAGGAGATAGAGAAGGGACTGAAGGGGATGAAGGGATTTGCAGCCTCATGGAGGGAGCAACAGTATCAACAGACTAGACCCCCCTTGAGTTCCCTGGGACTGGACCACCAACCAAAGAATACACATGGAGCGACCCATGGCGCTGGCCACATATGTGGCAAAAGATGGCCTTGTTGGACATCAGTGGGAAAAAAAGCCCTTGGGCTTGAGAGTGTTCAATGCCCCAGTGTAGGGGAATGCCAGGGTGGGAAGATGGGAGTCGGTGGGTGGTGAGCACCCTCATAGAGACAGGGGAGGGGGATGGGATAGGGGGGTTTAGAAGGGGAGACCCAGAAAGGGGAAAACATTTGAAATGTAAATAAAGAAAATATCCAAGAGAAAAACCAAAAGAAGTCATTGGGAGATGAGCCAGAAGGAAAGAGTATATAATGTAAGTAGCCTACTTGTTGATCAAAAGGTAAATAAAATCGGTTCATTTGGTGAAGCGCTTGCTTTGTAAGCAGAAAGACCCAAGCTTGATCCCCAGAACCCACATGTTTGTGATCCCCTAGCTGGGGAGGTGGAAAGAGGTGGATCTCAGGGTTTGCTGAGTAGCCAGCCTAGACTTGGCAATCTCCAGGATCTATCTCAAAAATGAGGTGGTCAACATCTGAAGAATAACATCTGAAATTGACCTCTGACTTCCATAGACATTGATGTGGTGCACGTGAACCTACACACACACACACACACACACACACACACACACACACAGAGAGTTACACACAGAGTTACACACAGAGTTACACACACATACACACACACACACACACACACACACACACACACACACACGTACAAACTTATTTGACATTTAAACATACCAGTGGCCATAAAAAATGAGTGTAAGAAATAATCAAAATAGTAGTCAAATGTCACAAATGATAGCTTCTGGCTGAGAATGGGCAATTGTAACCATGACTTAGAAAGTGCTGGGAAATGATTAAAATAGTCTTTGTGTGGGGCTCAGTGACCTTGACATAAGCACTGTAGACTCATGAGTCCAGTATGTTTTAAATGGACTTTGCAACTCCAAGATTCAGTTCTGTTCTCCTGTGTGCCAAGGTCCTGTATTGCACACCCGGTACATATTCTTCACTCGTTATATCTGTCTCTGTCTCTGTCTCTGACTCTGACTCCGTCTCTATCTCTATCTCTATCTTTATATATCTGTATCTGTATCTATAACATCTATATCTATATAATTTTTTTTCTCACCTTTCTTCCTTTTGCCTTACTGAGGGTAATAGAGACTGATTGGAAGTCTGGCTTGGTTTGACCTTGACCTTGAAACATACCTTGTGGTTGTAAGGCAGACAATATTCTCCAGGCTGTGTTTGCTCTGTGGGCAGCCTAGCTTTCACCCGGCTCTTGCCTTTTTCCCTGGGGATGATAGCTCTCACAATCTGAAGCTGCTCACCTTCGAGAAAAGGATTTTCTCAATGAAATTGGCAGTTTTATGAAGAAACAAGCAGTGTTTTATAAAGGAACAAAGGACCACTTCTTCACTAGTATTACAGGGTGTGGATCAACTTTATAATGCTTGGCAAATGTTTTTAAACATGGCACTAGGAAGGAAGATGAAGTACAACTTCTGAGATCATTGTTTCTCTTCTGTTCAGTTGCATTTGCTCTGCTGGAGCCCAGATTTAAACACAAAGCAGCAGAGAAGCAGCAGCTACGCACCCTTTGTGTTCCTTGAGTCTGTACCCATATTACATACAGCAGTTCAGTGGGTTAGAGCCAGGGTGGATTGTTATCCCACTTCCTTCAGAGAATGAGACTGAGGATCAAAAGGTTAAACAACGTGCAACAGACAACAAAACAAATTAGATAACTCTAATAATAGGTTTAACTTATTTTAGCCTAAGACCCATTTTCTCATGGCATTAAATACATTTATGTACCCAGGGCACCCTCATTCTTTAGAACTTTTATTTAGAACAAAGATGTTATGAGTTTCACTGACATGAACTATACAACATGTAAGTGTGCCTTTGAGGGAAAATTTACAATTGACAGTATCTGTGAATTGGCTCCCAGATCAAGACATAAAGTACCATTACCTCCGTAAAAGCGCCCTTGTGTTCCTACCTAAGCATGACCTCTTACTTGGGGAGCAAAGGTATCTTACTTTTATCATTAGATTAACTTGCCTCTTCTTGTATTCAGACGGAGTCCTGTAATGTAGCTGTCCAGCAGCTTTGGTTGAACAGGGTATACCTGAAAGGGAGGCTGGAAATGAAAAGAGGATGGGTGAAAGAGAAAAGGATGAAGCCTTAAGACAAAGGTTTTGGACCAAGGCTCAAAGTTTAATTTTCCTCAGCTCAGCAGGCAGTCAACTCCTCAAAGCTCCTGTAGGAAATGCAAATGCAGCAAGGCCAGGGTTGTAAAACCATCAGGGGTTTGTTTAGCCTACATAAGACTGGGGGAAGGGCACACTGTAGTCGTTTCTTGTACTCAAGTCTTATGTTTGTGATATTAATTCAGAATTTGCATGTAGTTAGAGATTGCTCATTGCTCTATAGTATTCTAGGGTGTGGAATTCATTTAAGATACTGTGAAAATCAAGATTGTTTGTTTATTTGTTTATTTATTTATTTATTTATTTATTTTGGTTTTTGAAACAGGGTTTCTCTGTATAGCCCTGGCTGCCCTGGAACTCACTCTGTAGACCAGGTTGGCCTTGAACTCAGAAATCCACCTGCCTCTGCCTCTCGAGTGCTGATTAAAGGTGTGTGCCACCACGCCCAGCAAGATTGTTTATTCTTCCTACTGTTAGGTATCCCATGAATGAATGAAATTCATTTATAATGTTGCTTACAGTTGATGATTTCTCATTCATCCTTTGGTTCTTGAAATAGCTAGAAGTTTCCTGATGCTTATGATAGAATGATAACTATCCAAATATGTCCTCATTCTAATGCCTCTATATGTTACTTAAGTAGGCAAAATAAATTTTTAATGAGGGCATTAAGTTGAGGGTCTTTAAACTGGGATATTTACTGCATCCCTCACCCCCATAAATCTCCATGAGAGGAAGATGAGGAAGTCAAGCTCTGAGGGGAGATGCGATGGAAACAGGAGGCTAATGTGATGTGCCTTCAAGGTGGAGAAAGGTTTCAATACAAGGATGGCCTATAGCACCCTACATGAGAAGTAGCAACGAAACAGAAATATCTTTGGCTTCTTCACAGGGACAGAAGTTCCACTGATTCATGATTTTTACCTAGCAGACACCGTTTAAAATGAATAACTAAAACTATATGAAAATATATCTGTGTTGCTTTAAGCCTGGAAGATCAAGTTATACATACTGTCAATGGGAAAATGGTACAGGCTGCTTATGGGAAGTGCCATATGGGACAATTCTAGTACATGTCTTTTGATATCAAATGGTCATATTCCCAGAGGGAGATGGCTGAGTCACAGGATATGAGTGTTTCAACTGCAGGTGATGATGCCAAATAAGTTTCTAGTGTGGAAACACTTAAACGCCCTCCCATGGGAAGGGATAAGCATTCTGACTCTTTGCATGTCTATCAACATTTCAACTCTGACTCGGATAGAATGATTGTATAGTAGTGTCACTTTGTTTTCCTGGTGGAGACTAATGTTGCTAGGTACTCTTTCAAATTATTGAACATTTGAGTATTCGGATGCACGGGTTTAACAACCCCCCTTCTTTCTGTTGGTTATTTACCTGTTCCAATTATTTTGGCTGTAGAAATCTACTCAGTAGATTCTTTTCTACTGAAACTGAATCATGTACATCAAAGTTATTTTTCTCTGTTATTTCCCATTTTTCTCTCATTTCATCAATTGCCCAAAGGGAAATACTTCATAAATTGACTCTGTCTGAGAAGTGACTCATTGCAAGAAATTTGGGGATTACCATTTTTTTTAGAGCTGTGAAATCATAAAGGAGAATTTTTTTTAATTTTTTTTTTTAATCTAACTCAGTGGGAGTAACCAGTCGCTTTCTGATGGATTTAAGCCTCATCTCACAGGACGAAAACCATACCTGGCATTAGGGGTAGATAGACTCAGCATCAGCCCTAGAGGAGAAGCTATAACTATTATTTTTCTGAATGCACATTAAAAAAATTTATTGGTTATTTTATTTATTTACATTTCAAATGTTTTTCCCCTTCCCAGTTTCCCCTCAGCAAAACCCCCCATCCCCTCCTTTCTCCCCCTGCTTCTATGAGGATGCTCTCCCATCACCCCTCCCATCTCAATGCCCTAGCATTCCCCTACTCTTGGACATCCAGCCTTCACAGGACCAAGAGCCTCCCCTCTCATTGATGCTAGATAAGGCCATCCTCTGTACATATGCAGCTGGAGCCATGGGTCCCTCCATGTGTATTCTTTGGTTGGTGATTTAGTTTCTGGGAGCTCTGGTGGGTCTGGTTAGTTGATGTTGTTGTTCTTCCTACAGAGTTGCCAACCCCTTCAGCTCCTTCAGTCCTTCCCCTAATTCCTACAATGGGTTCCCAGTGCTC
Source organism: Mus pahari (assembly GCF_900095145.1). Lineage (NCBI taxonomy): Eukaryota > Metazoa > Chordata > Mammalia > Rodentia > Muridae > Mus > Mus pahari. The sequence goes on along the minus strand of NC_034606.1, from coordinate 17,749,710 downwards.
AACCTGATGGTTGGCTGCAAGCAACCACATCTGTATTGGTCAGGCTTGGGCAGATCCTCTGAGGAAACAGTTGTATCAGGCTCCTGTCAGAAAGGACTTCTTGGCATCATCAATAGTGTCTGGGTTTGGTGACTGCATATGGGATGGACCCAAGGTGAGGCAGTGTCTGGATGGCTGTTCTTTCAGTCTCTATTCCACTCTTTGTCCCTGTATTTCCTTTAGACAGGAGCAATTCTGGGTTAATATTTTTGAAATGGATGGGTGGCATCATCTTTCAACCGGGGGTGGTGCCTAACCTCTGGATATAGTCTTTCATGTTCTCTCTCCCCTTTGTTCAGTATTTTGGCTAATGTCATCCCTATTGGGTTCTGAGAGCCTCTTGCTTTCCTGGCATCTGGAACTTTCTGGTGATTACCCCCAGTTCCCCACCCCCCATTGCTACACACCTCTGTTCAATTTCCTGACCCTCTGTACATCACCCCAATCTCCTCCCACACTTGATCCTGGCCCCCTTTTCCTTCTCCCTCTTCTATTTCTCCTAAGTCTCTCCCACTCTCTACCTCCCATAATTATCTAAGTAGTACTGAAGCATCCACATTTTGGTTTTCCTTCTTCTTGTGTTTCATATGGTCTGAAATGCACATACTGTTAAACAGACTTCTAGTCACTTATTTTCATACCCATAGATTAGTGCATGCTCAATCCTCATTGGGGAAGCTTCTGTTTGCAGTGGGTGATGATTAACACAGAGATCTACAACTGGTCAAGGTACAGAGAATATGAGACCACAGAGTGCTCAGCCCTAACGGAACATATAAACCATGTCTTCTTTTTCTAAGGCTCAAGAGTCATTGCAGAAAGAGCAGAAGGAAAATAAGAACTTAGAGGTGGTGGATGATTATAAGCAAACAGTTTTGTAGAAACATCAGGGCAGTTGCATGTATGAACTCACAGAGGTTGGGACAGAATGCACAAAACTTAGGCTATCCTACACCAAAGAAAATGCCAGCATGCAGAGAGAAATCAAGGATGAAGTACCACCTCTAACAAAGAAAATATTGGCATTTGTTAGTTGAGAGAGAAGAGAGAGAGAGAGAGAGAGAGAGAGAGAGAGAGAGAGAGAGAGAGAGAGAGAGAGAGAGAGAGAGAGAGAGAGACAGAGACAGAGACAGAGACAGAGACAGAGACAGAGACAGAGACAGAGAGACAGAGAGAGTTTCTAAGAGAACCATGCTCCAGGAGACCATGCCATCCAATCAAAAAATTTCTGGCAGCCTAAATTCTTGGTTCAGGTGGGCTGGTAGGAAGTGGGAGATAGTTCTGAGAATTCTGGGAAGGGTTTTATGTGATTAAAAGAATATAGTTGCTTAGACATGACCCAAATAATATCAATGGACTCACTAACTCAGAAGGTGGAGATCTCACTGGGTCCCAACACCAGGCAAAGAACTACAGGTCACTAATGGCTGCTGATAGAGGGGAAATAATCTCTCTCATTGATGATTTCGTTATTCTGTCAAAGGGACTCGTCATGAAATAACACACACACAAGTCATACTATATGGACTTAGCAGGTTGTACTTATAGTTTATAAATATTATTGTTTATGTGTTGATGCAAATATATAAATGAAGAAACTAATGAAAATGAATCCATCAATTTGTGAGGAAATAAGCAGAGGTCCATAAGAAGAATTAAAGGGAGGAGCCTGGGAGGAGAAGGGAGATGTAATTATGGCTTAATTAAACATTTTAATAAAACATTTAAAGTACACTTTTACACTTCTTTGTTTGTCTTGTGTGCAAGCACGTGTGTCATCGCACACATGTGGAGATCAGAGGACAATTTTGGGAATCAGATTTCTCTTTTCACTGTGTGGATTCCTGGGGCCTTGAACCCTGGTTGCCAGGTTTGACAAGTGCCTTTCTTCTCTAAGCCATCTCACCTCTTATAGCATTCAAATTGATTTAGTTTTTGTGAAGAAAAGTTAATCTTAAAGATGGCAAATATATAAGTAAAAAACAAAATTCTGCCAAGATTTAATTAGAATTTAATTCATTCTATAATACAACTTGCTCCATTCTTTATTATGTCTAACCTCCCAATCCATTAGTACAGTTTCCTTTCTATTTACCTTTTCTGGTTTTGATCTGCATTTTGAACTTTTGAGAAGAAGGAATCTGTAGTGCTTTACAAAATCTATTCCTAAATTCCCTTTAATGCTTAATAAGAGTTTTTCCTATTTCATTTTTGTAATTATTTATTACAAATGCTTTTAAAAATAATTTCCTTTTTCAATTTATATTGACAATTGAAAGAAATATAATAACCTCATATTGATCTGTCCTCTGTAATATTGATAAACTCGTTTATTTAATTCAGGAGATTTAAAAATATGTTAATAGAGATTTTTATATTTATACAGTCTTTTAAAAAATATTTGAATATAAAGTTTACTCTGTATTTCATCATTGGGTAGGAACAATTTTAATTCCTTCCTTCCAATATATAAATTCCTTTTTTGTTCTTTTAACAATAACAACTTTCTGGATAAGCTCTTCAGTAAGATGATCAATAGAAGTGGTGAGAATCAAAACCCTTGTTTTGTTTCTGGTTTGAGTAAAAAAGCAGTTTGTTTCTCAGTTTATTAAACATGACATTAGCTATAGAATTGCTAAGGATGCTTTATGAGTCTGATGAAAATTTTTGTTTACATATGCTGAGGTTTTTCCTTTGGTTCATGAATGGATGTTAAGTTTAAGTCATAGATTTCTTTTGTACCTTTTTCCTTGGTTTTAGTATCAGAGTGATACTGGTCCCACAAAGTTTATTGGAAACCATTCCTTCTATTAAATGACACATTCTGCCCTCTCTGTTTAAAGCAATATGAGATTGAGCTTGGGGCACTTCACCAGTAAAACCATCTGGACCTGCAAATCTCATTCTTGATGATTTAAAAAAATACTCTTTTTCTCCTATGAGATGAATTGTGTTATTTATTATCTTGGATGAGCTCTGATAATTTAGAATTGGAAAACTGTTCCCTTTCATTTAAGTCAAAACACGTATATACATAGCATTATCATGATGTTCCACTCCCATGGCCACTGTGTCTCTAATGATGTCTCTTTATGTCGGTAAGGACCATTCACACTGTCTCCCACTCGTTTTATAATCTGTTCATCTTGGTATGGATTTAAAAGTCTTACTGATCTTTCTAATATCCTTAGACTCAGTTATTTTCCTTACCACTTTTCTATTTTGAATGACCTTAACATGTTGCTGGGTTTTATTTTCTGGATGCGCCTTTGCTTCTCTCATTCTTATGGTACAAGCTTGCACTGCTCCTTCATGATCTTTGCTTCCTAGCTTCTCATCCCATGCTGTCAAAGTTGCTTAAGCACCACTCCAGGTATATAAAGCAAACTTTGATATGTTGTAGTTTCATTTTTGTTCTGCTTTTAAACAGCCGAGACATTTAAATGTCCTGCTAGATTTCTGTAATTAATTCATAATTCAATTAAGTTCTGTTGAAAGATAGATTTTGTGTTACCGGTAAGCACCTGAGTTAGTTTTGTAGTTAAGGGTATTATCGATCTGGATGAATACTCCATGTGATTTGAAAAAAAAAAAGATTGATTCTATTTGGTGTCATTCTATTCACAGTTAGGGTAGTCTGGCTCTACATCCTTAATGGTCCTTTGTCTCCTGAAGGAGAAGCACTATTAAGCTCCCCAATTAAAGTTGTGGGTCTCAGTGTTTCTCAGTACATTTTTGCCATTTTCTGCTTTTTGTCTCTCAGAGCTCTGTAAGGTTTATAAATCCATGTTTATAACCATTAACTCTTTCAGGTGAGTTGACTCTCATCATTTCCTCAAGGATGTAGCTTAATTTTTCATCCACATAAGGAATTATAAAGCAAAACTAGTACATCACAGATTCTTTATTCTATACTTAGTCTTGATTACATTTTGTTCTTTTTACAAAACTACCTCATAAAGTTTTTGATTCTTCGTGCTTACTGGCTGACACCACCCGATTGCTCATAGCTTCATGCTAATTGCCTGACACCACCCACTTGCTCGTGTCTTCATGCTAATTGGCAGACACCACCCACTTGCTGGTCCTGTCTTCGGGAGGAAAAGTTAGTGGAAGTGGTCACTGGAAACCAATCAAGCCACACAAAATTCGTACACTGGTTGAGATTCTGCTTCTCCTCTTCCACTCCAAAGATCATCTATTGTGAATCAGGGCTTGGCTTTGGATTGTGAATGCTGAGTAGATAAAAATATGTTCCCATACTAGTTCTTTATGGTTTGAATTTTCTCATCTCGGCCTCTGGGAAGGACATCACATTTTCTAGGCGACTGGGAATCTGTCTTTGACTCAGGAAACCAAGAAAGATGGGCAGAGGCAAGGGGATATTCATGACAGTGAGGGATACGGGCTCTTTGAAAATGTTTTACCCTTTCCTCAGGAATCTTAAGTTTAGGCTTCTTGTGCCACTGCACTTCTGATAAATGCATGGTCTGATGGGATGTGGCAAATCCAGTCGTGCCCAGACTCAACAGTAGAAATGACCCAGAGCTGGCAGTCTCTGAAACAGCCTTTCTTTGTTCCCAGCCTGCTATTGAAGTAGGAAATGGCCAGGTAGAGAGAAAAAGATATTAGAAAGGTGGAAGAAAGGGCAAATGTCCCCGAAAACACTTCTTTTACTTCTTACACATGTCAAGTTAATTAAGCTTCAACTAAAATAATAGTAACCAAATTGAACACCATCCTGAAACTCATTCTCAGCCTTCAACTGCCATAGATTAACTGCTTAGGTTTGAGCTTTGGTTTATAGCATCAGCATAGCCCTTGAATGAATTATGGACTTGTATTCACTCCAGAACAATCTATTACCTACCACATAACAGAAAATGCCATTTATTGCAATTTGTGCAAACTATAAATCAATACAGTATTACTTAGAGGCATGTAAGCTGTAGCTACAGTGTGTTCCCTTGTACTTGGTAATGCATGCGTTTATGTATTAGGGCTTAGGGGAGGAATAGATCTAGGTTTTTTTTTTTAACACTTCATTTAAGTACTTGTAAAAATTCCCAGTAGACTTAGAGGTGGCAGCTGTCCCTTTATGTTTAAAAGTTGCATTCTGTTCAGGTTTATCTCTCCGTCTTGGACACACACTTACCATTCCAAATAATAAAATTTTGAGTGTGACTTTAAACTGGAAGGATCGATTGTATGCATCTTGGGTATTGTTGAAACCATCTCGCCAAGCTTCCAATGCTGGCTGTAAACTGAAATTTCATGGGAGGCGGGACAGACTTTGCAAAACACTGATGTCCATGCCAAAGTCCAACCCATTCCAATTCAAAATTTGGGGTGACATAACTGAATCTAGAACTTAAACAGGGTCACCCAGATCAACTCAGTGTGAAGTCTGGTGAATTATCTTTGCTGTACACAATAAGAAAAGGATGAAAACAGGAAATGTAAGAAGAGTATAGTTGCTGGCTGCAACTTTCTCGAATCAAAGTCAAAAGTTACCTTGAGAATTTCAGACAGTAATGAACCCAGGAGATGTTGCTCAGTATATTTGCATGCACATTCCAAGGAATGCATTAATAATTTAAATGTCACTGACATAATACAAGTGGCATTAGATTCTTGTTTTCCTTCCTTTAAAAGACAGAGAACTATTAATATAGGGATCAAAAATGTGTCAAAACTATATGTATAAAACTTTATCCCTTGGGCTTGATCTTCTCTGCTATGTTTCCTGTTCCTTTCCCAGATGCACAGAAAGTACATTCTTCCACTGTGCAATGGAGTCAACAACCAAGGTCACACTGATATGTGTGTGGCTTAGTCTGCCATTTTGTTCTCCGAAGAGTGGGACAATTGCAAGACTTACTAGGCATTTCCTGACTAAATTATCTCTTAACATTGTGTTTATTTTTGTGTAAAACATTAAGGAGCCACCAAGCCACCAAGATGGATGTCAGCACCATAAGGCAAGAAGCTGAGAAGAAATCTGTACAGGAAATATTATGAACTAACTACTGTGATGAAGTACTGTGAAATACTGTGAGAGAGTTTTCCTGGGGAGACATAATAAGTGCCTACGCACCCCCCAAAAGGGAATCCACACATACCAAAGTAACAACTGCATGGAAATCTGACTTGGTGAACCAGAGAGTCTATGGGAGGGTTATTAACAAGTATGAGTGAGAGACCATTTGCAGGAGTAAGAATAACTCAAAAGCAGTTGCATCCTTGGAAACCCCACCCAAGATGGGTGACCACTCACAAAAGCTGCATTCCTGGATGTCTGTACACCTTTCAGGCAGCTCATCAGGTCTGACCATCTCTCTGCAGCTTGGTAGGTCAGTTTCCTTCTCTAGGAGTTGCTGATGCTTCTGTGGATCTTGGTATGGAGATGCTTGGGGAATATTGCATATCTCAGCTTTCTCAGACACATGCAATTTGTTTACTTCTGTGTCTGGCGAGCCTCTCGTCTCTTCTCTCTCCTGGAGGGAATGTTTCAATTCAGAGGAATCTGCTATCCATGTGCTTGCTGTACATCAGCAACTTTTCTTATACTGAACATATTTAAGTGGTCAGATTGTCTTCACTTCCTATTTTCCAGATAGAAGGTCAAAATACAAAGAAGTAGTTAATTTTCTGTATCCATGCCACTCACCAAGATGCTGCGTACTTCCAACAGTCTCCAGACAAGTTGCTCTCTACTTCTAGTTAGTTCTTCAGCTTGCTGGAAGCCAAACCTTGTATGAGCTATAATGCTTTAGCTTCTAACTATCTGAAACTTTTATATATATATATATATATATATATATATATATATATATATATATATATATTTGTCATTCTACATGCATGGTTTATGCAAGAGTAGGGGAGGAGTGTTTGGAGATAGGCAGGATATAGGTGGTAACACTGGTGAATTAGAATCATGAAATGTCTGTAGTTAGGTGGAATCCAGTCAGGTACAAGTATATCTTGGGCAGGAAATGAGATGGTACATGACAGCAAGAGCCCTGTACAGCAGATCATCTAGGGAGCTCGATTTCCTGCTTGACTTTACTGAAAACTAGCTAGTGACTATGAGCCATGAGCAAATGATGTAGCAGATTGGTCGAGTCGATTTAGAAGTCTATTCCTCAATCCATCTACCGGAGATTTTTTTTTAAAAAAAAATTTTATTCTCAAAGGTAACAAAATAGGCTTCCAGAGGGTAAATGAATCTGTTACCCCATGGAACACAGTGGAAAGATTTTCTAGAGTCAACCTGTTCTAGTTTTGTTCCCTGTTGCTGTGATAAAATACCCCCATAAAAGCAGCTTTCATCGGGAAAGGGTTTATTTGGCTTATGATCCAAATGAGGTTATAGCCCATCAATGTGGAGAAGTCAAAGCAGGCACTTGAAGCAGCCAGACACAGCTACAGTCTGGAGTAGATGGTAAGTGCCTGCATTCCTCCTATTTAGCTCACCTTTTCTGCTGTTCTAAAGTCCAGGATTCCAACCTGGGACCCAAGTGCAGGAATGGTACTGCTCACATTCAGGGTCTTTCCACTGCAATTAAAACCATTTAGAAAACGTTTTACAGGCATGCCTGCAAACCAACCTAATTTAAACATGTTATTCTTTGTTGGCTTTATCTTCACAGGTGGTTCTAGTTTGTGTCAAGTTGACAAAAGTAATCATGACACAATCCAAATAATATTCTCTATTTTATCCCTCCATTTTTTTTTACAGTCTTCTTGCTATCGCACTTATAACCAAAGTGATTTGATATGCCATCTAAACTGAAACATTTGAGAAAATTGAAGCTAGGGAGAGTCTACTGACTTTGAACTGGAATGCCTGATAGAAGAGGGACCTAGCAGGGCAGCATCCTAATTTACCTGCTGTCGAGGTTTTAATGAACTCCCTCCCCACTCCCCACTATAGGCTAATTCTTTATTCCCAGATGGTGGTACTCTTTGGGAAGATGATGGGGAGATGCAGCCTTGTGGAGGACATCCATCACAGGGACTGGACTTTGAGAGTCTACAATGGTGTTTCTCAACTTTCCTAATGTAGTGACCCTTTAATACAGTTTCTCATGATGTGGTAGACCCCAAGTATAAAATTGTCTTCATAATTGTAATTTTACTACTGTTATGAATCATAATGCAAATACAGATGGTTTTAGGTGGCCATTATGAAAAAGTTGTTCAACCCACAGGCTGAGAACCTCAGGTTTACAGCCCCTCCTCACTCCCTGTTCCCTATTTCTGCTTCCTGTGTGGGGATGGAGATGTAATTTCTTGTGTGGGAATGGAGATGCAACCTTTCAGCTTCCTGCTATGACCTCTTCCCATCAAGTATCACTAGTTATTATAGATTCTATGCCTGGAAGTCACAGACCGAATGTCCTCTTCCTTTTATAAGTTTCTGTGATCCTGATGTTTGAACACAGCAACAGAGAAGTAAATACTACACCCACCTTTCTGATCAGTATGTTGTACTCTTTTCAGGGTTGGAGCATGTTATTATTGTCTTTTAATCTCTACCCTACTGAACAAGGTCTGGGATATTTTTCCATTAGTTAATTGATTAATTAATTAATTAACATCCTGAACACAGCTTCTCCTCCCTCCCCTCCTCCCAGTCTGCCCCTCTCCCCGCCCCTAACTACATACCTGCTCCCTTTCTCCTTAGAGAAAGGGAGGCCTCTCATGGATATCAACCAGCCTTGGCATATCAATTGCAGTAAGATGAGGTGCATCTTCTCCTATTGAGTCTAGATTTAGTGAAAAGGGATCCAAAGGAAGGCAACAGAGTCAGAGACAGCCCCTGCCCCTGTTGTTAGAGGTCCTACATGAATACCAAGCTGCACATCTGTTACGTATGTGGAGAGGGCCTAAGTCCATCCCTCTTTGGTGGTTCAGTCTCTGCAGGTCCCTATGGGCCCAGGTTAGTTGGTTCTGTAGATTGTCTGTGGTGTCCTTGACCTCTTCGTCTCTTTTAATCTTTCCTCCCCCTCTTCCACAAGACTCCTGGAGCTCTGCTTAATGTTTTTGGCTGTGTGCCTCTGCATCAGTTTCCATCAATTGCTGGGTGAAGTCTCTCAGAGGACAGTTATGCTAGGCTCTTGTCTACAAGTATAGCAGAACACCATGAAAAGTGTTAGGATTTTCCCTGTTCAATCACATTAGGGTGTTGGGAGACTTGTGATTGGACAGAAGGGAGTCCTAGCGAGGAGTTGAGGAGATGGAGAGATCTGAGGAGGAGAGGGAGAACCAGAATGGAGGCTGACATGGTTATCAAAAGGTTAGAATAATTGTGTTAAAGCTTTATCATTATCATTTGACTCTGAAATTATTGTATTGGCATCTTGTAAATTGTGTTATTATTGATACATGAATCTGATGGGCTAATTAAGCATTAAGAGTTTTGGTTCTACCAGGTAATTAGGTGTTGAGATGGCTAACCAGGGGTGCATGGGGTGTTGAGTGAAAGCGAGAAGAACTTGGGAGCCCTGTCAGACAAATGGCCTGGTGGGAACCATGTGGCCTCTCAGGGCTGGCAAGTTGGCGGGCTGAGAAACAGAGTGAGTGAGATCACTTGGTGCAGGGACTAGCTCTAGATATTTCCCACAACAGGGGTGGGCTCTCCCTGTCATGGCATGGGTCTCAAGTTGGGTCAGTCATTGGTTGGCCATTCCCTCAATCTCTGCTCTGTCTTTATCCCTGCACATCTTGTAGGTAGGATGAATTGTGGGTTGAAGATTTTGTAGCGGTTTCTTTAATCCTGCTGGTGAATAAGCTGTGCTTCGAGAGCATGAGAGACACCCCTGACTCGGCTCTAGGAGTGATGGTGAGAAGACCGATGGTACCTGCTCTTAGATAAGTTCTCAGAAAGATTGATTCACGTGTTTGGGTAGCTGAAAGGGAGGAAGGAGAATGAAAGAAAGACAGTATTTTGTGGAAATTGGGGTTATATATCTGTAGTTAGGTGGAGTCCAGTCAGGCACAAGTACGTCTTGGGCAGGAGTGGAGATGGTACAGGACAGCAAGAGCCCCTTGCAGCATTGGCATGTAGGGAGCTAGATTTCCTGCCTGGCTCTACTGAAAACTAGCTAGTGCCCACAAGCCATGAACAAGTGACGTCCAGTAGATTTAGAAATCTATTTTTCAATTTACCTACAGGAGATTTTTTTTTCTAATTTTTTTTTTTTTTGAGACAGGGTTTCTCTGTGTAGCCCTGGCTGTCCTGGAACTCACTCTGTAGAACAGGCTGGCCTCGAACTCAGAAATTCACCTGCCTCTGCCTCCCGAGTGCTGGGATTAAAGGAGTGTGCCACCACGCCCGGCTGAGATTTTTTTTTTTTTTAATTTACCTTTCTGACTTACAGTTTGGTTTTAAACAATTAGGCATGGAAATAGAGCTCAAAGATATCAAAATCATAGAATGCCTTTGTGACCAGAATAGACAGCGCCTCAACGCAGCTTTACAGAAGCCCTTGCAGCCTGAGCTGGAGACTTGAGCTCCCAGTCTCTCTGTATAAGCACAGAACAGCATTTTGTAGGTGGAGGCTCTGTGGAAAACCACAGCTGCAGTCAGACTGAATCATGAACTAGACCAGCCATCCTAGAGAGTTAGCTACAATATATTTCAAAGTTAAAACATAGGCTGTGGCAGGGGTGTCAAAGCCTGTAATTTGGGATGCAAATGAATGGAATGAAAAACAGCTCCTGCCTACTAGGACAGACAGAAGACTATGTGAGTGAAAGAACATGGCAGTTATGTCAAAGTGGGAAGAATAACTGTGTTCTAGAATAGTAAATTATCATCACAGCTCAACTGGTGGAGTAAGTCATAAGGCAAGAGATTGTGTGTATACCTTTCTTTCTTTCTTTCTTTCTTTCTTTCTTTCTTTCTTTCTTTCTTTCTTTCTTTCTTTCTTTCTTTCTTTCTTTCTTTCTTTCTTTCTTTCTTGTTTTTTGTGTACCTGGATAAAATTACATTTTTTTAATTTTGTTTAGTCCTCCTCTAAAACCTTAACATTCCTTTTTGAAAATATGTGTGGAACATAAGGTGACATTTGGAAAAAAACCCATAATTTTCAGAGAATACTAAATCCATTAGTTCTTATATTACAGATGCCAATGAATTTAACTGTTATAGTGCTGCTAGCACATGGCAGGCATAAAATGGACATTCTGCTACCCAGGGTTTTCAACAGCGTCTTCAGGAAATTTCTGAGCTTCATAAAACGTTCTGAAGAGCATGCTGTGACATTGAGTTTCATGGGCACAAGCCCTGTAGGCAGCTTGAATCAGAATTTCTAGCAGGAGAGTCTACAGCTATTTGTAATTGGCTGAGTGACTTTATGTACCTACAGAACTTTTCTTTGCTCTTGAGAGAATACAGAATGATGGCTTTCTCTCTGGGACTCAGGAAGCCTGAAAATGATAATGTGGGTAGAGGGCTTAGCATCACCCTTCACAGAGTTAGACATTCAGCTGCCATTTCATTTTCCCATGTATAAGCTGCCTCCTCTAAAAGGCACACTTTGAGGACTAATAGATTAAAGCCATCACTGTAAGTCCAGTGCTTTGTTTTATAGTTAACTGTTGCACACGGTTGAAGTGACTTTGAAGATTATTGTGTATAGAGGGATCAGTTTAACCTCTAAATGTAGCACTTCCACACTTTAAAAAGAACTAATCTAGTGGAAATTATTATGACCCTATAGTATTATTTACTAAAATGTAAAATACACAAGTGAATATAACTTCTTGGAACTTTTATCCTAAGTGTTCTAGTTTGTCTTGTTTTGTAGACAGGGTCTCCTGTAGCTCATGTTGGTCTCAATCTCACTATGTAGGCCTGTCTTCCTGATCCTCCTGTCTGTGTCCACTGAACACTAAAGTTATAGGCAAGTTCCACCATGCCTGTCATATGTTTTAAATTTTTTTGTGTTTATGTAAGTTTGTGGCAGCCAGCGGCTCATGTTGGGAGTCTTCGTTGATGGGTGTTCATTTTATTCATAAACGTAGGATGTCTTGATTGAATAGAGACCTTGTTGACATAGGTAATGTACTTTGTCAGCTTGCTCTGGGGGACCTATGTCTTACATTCTGAATGCTGGAATTATATGTGGCTTATCATGACATTAAAATAGACACTGGGGATCTGATCACACTTGTTTGGCAAGAACTTTTTCTGTAGAAACTTGCTCACAGCCATGGAATTCCTATATTAGTTAGTGTTAATAATTTTCCCCCTTTTTTTGTGCTAAGGATTGAACACAGGCCCTTGTGCATAGGTACCATGTGTTTTGGCACTGAACTATGTTCATAGCTCTATGTTAGTTTTGATTAGTTACACATATGTAGTTATAAAATAAGTAGATTTGTTAATCTGAGAATTTGTACACCTATCCCAGGAAGCCACAAACTCAGCATAGCCAATAATGTGGATAGAAAGCAGGACTTGTGAGTGAGACACATTGGGGTTTGCTTCTTGGCTTTCCTTCTTGCTAGCTGTATGACCTAAGTCCAAGTCTCTACGGACTTCATTTTCTTATCTAGAAAACCAAAGGAATATCTGTGGTACTAGAAAAGTCTTGTCAGGATTAAGATGCACATGAACCCCAGGAATGGTACCTGTCCACCTAGAGAGTAACTATTTATAGGAGAGTTATGAAGATCCTGACATCATTCTTGGGTCAGAAGGGGCAAATATTTACAAAGTAATTTCACATATGAAAGTCATGTAAACATCCAAATGGTTCTCACAATATAGTTATAAGAATGAAGATAATGTCTGTGTAGGCCATGCTTTATTTTTGTGATTAGATAGGATTAATTACTTGATGTTTCCCCCAAATCATGGTAGAAAAAAAAAGCAAAATTCAAAATTATATGTGATCAGCTGTACTGTTTTGAATAAATGAGAATTATCTTTTGTCTCAACAAAGACTTACTAATTTTTTTTTTTTTTTTTTTTTTTTTACAAAAAAAGTAGATTATGATCTTCTACCATGAACGGCAACCCTAGTTTGATCTGGAGCACTTCAGTTTCTGAGCATTTTTTTTCCAGCTCTTTCTGCAGTAGGAAACCATGTTTAGTATGAAGGGTGATACTGGCATTGTTAAATGTGGGGAAACCTAGTAAAATGTTATGGTCTGGGCGAACATTTTTATTGACCTGTATGTGAATGTACATGGTTTCCTATCCCAAGATAGTTTACTTTGTCATCGAAAAATTTTGGTTGTGGTTTCTTATTTCTTTTATTAAAAGGCCTCACATTCAATAATTTGCCCTGGGTTTCTCCCATGATGAATGTAGTGCATTCCGCATAATTCAAGTCATACTCAATCAGATTCTGGGCTTTCAAGGAGCTCATACATTTCATGTTTATTTCCAAGGTCATGAAGCTCTCCCCTGTGGTGAGCGTGAAGCACCTTTGGAGTGGTGGGTACATCCATGTAACAAATGGACGGTGGCAGCGGTGTAGATGGAACCCTGGGCACAATACCCATCCTGGGACACAGAATAGGGGAAAGACAGGGCACCTGAACTGTTGCTATTCCAACACCTCGGTTTGCATGCTGGTGTTAAGTTAGAATCTGTTCAAAAAGTGTCCCATATTTAACGTGGCACCAATATCTACTCAGATGGCCAAGTCAATGCCTTGTTGTCATTCATACCAAAGCCAAGTAATCTAGAATTGCTCTGTGTTTCCCTTTATTGCATTGTTCCCATCTCGTGGATAACAACTATGTTATCAGCATGTTCATTGAGTCCCTATACTTGTGGGGCAATGGGCTGTGCACAGATAGGCTGGTCTCCAGTTGAGTTGAGGTCCTGAACCCCGGTAGGACCCGGTGGTGATAATTTTCACCTACGTGGGACAGAAGGCGTTCCCTTATGTCTCCTGGGCCCCTGGCTCCTGTCGAAGTTACCACCCCCAAAGCCCCCACAGGAGAAGCGTGTGGCTAGTAGTAGACAATGTCCCAAGCTTCTGACCTTCAGGCTAGACTCCTCCCAGTTACCTAGCAACAGCAAGATAACAAGCCCACTATAAGAGGGGATGCTTGGCCCCTTCTCACTCTCTTAATCTTTTTCTTTCCTTACTCTCCTTCTTACTCTCTCTCTCTTACTCTCTAAGCCTCCACCTTTCTTACTCTCTAACTCTCTTNCTCTCTTTCCCTTCCCCCTTTCTCCTCTTGGCCATGGCCGGTCTCTCTTTATCTTCTCTCGTTTCCCCTGCCTTTCTACAATAAAGCTCTAAAGCCATAGACTGTCTCTGTTCATCAAGGCCCACTGTGCTTGGATGATGGGATAAGCTTTCTTCTAATGAGCCATTTCTAACCTCCCAATGGAGGTCTTCCTATGTTCCAGCCACGGACCGGACTTAGGACTCTCGCCTGTGTGGGAACCCCTCTCCCTCTGCCTTCTTACTGTATCCCCAGGGCTCCTATTCTGTTCTCAGCTTTCTGCCGTATCCAGTGTGGGGTGCCAGAGACTGAGAACCTGGTACTGCCCCTTGTCTATCCCCCGCTGTGTGGGGTCAGTGGCTTCACACAGTCAAATGCCCACTCTGGGCCACGTGGAAAACGTCTGACAGTCCTCCCACATCTGCCCGCCCAAAGCACAGGAACTCTGGCCAGACAAAGGCTCTCTCCCTCCCCGCTCTTTCCCTTACACCCACCGCCCCACATATACTTACTGTAGTCATTCTCTTTTACATGGTCAACATCATCTTTAACATCATCTTTATGCTACCTCTTGTGTTGAACAATCCTGAGGCTTTCCTGCTGCCTCTTTGGAAAAAGAGCCTGAATCTTCTCATCTTGGTCTCCAAGAGACTCTAGACTCTGACTAGCCTTCTATATTAGTACACTTTCCTTTGCATCCTTAATCTAGTTGATTCATTGTGTGTGGAACTATTCTTTAGTTTGTTGCCACAGATAAATCTCATCACTCTTGCAGGACTCAACAGAAATACAGTTATCCCAGGAAAGCAACAAGACCCAAGACCCAACAAGGATGAGATTAGCTGAAATGCCCAACAAAGGGGAGGGGGAACCTGAAGCCACTGTATCCAGAGGTTAGGCAAGGCCCCTGGTTTGGGGATGGGGCTACCCACTCATCTCCAAATTCTTAACCCAGAAGGGCGCCTGTTTAAAGGAAATTCAGGGACAAATGTGGAGCAGAGACTGAAGGAAAGTCCATCCAGAGACTGCCTCATCTGGAGATTCATCCCATACACAGACACCAAACCCAGACACTATTGTGGATGCCAAGAAGTTCTTGCTGACAGGAGCCTGATATAGCTGTCTTCTGAGAGGCTCTGCCAAAACCTGACAAATACAAAGGTGGATACTTGAAGTCAACCATTGGACTGAGCACGGGGAACCCAATGGAGGAGTTAGGAAAGGGACTGAAGGAGCTGAAGGGGTTTGCAAGCCCATAGGAAGAACAACAATACCAATCAATGAGACTCACCTCTCCCTGAGCTCCCAGGGACTAAACCACCAACCAAAGAGCACTTATGGGGGGGGGGGGGACTCAGGGCTCCAGCTGTATATGTAGCAGAGGATGACCTAATCTGGCATCAATGGGATGGCAGGCCTTTGTTCTGTGAAGGCCGATGCCCCAGTGTAGGAGAATGCTAGGATGGGGAGGTGGGAGTAAGTGGGTGGGTGGGGGAGCACCCTTATTGAAGTAGGTGTAGGGGAGATGGAATAGGGGGTTTGCAGAGTGGAAATGGGGAAAGGGCATAACATTTGAAATGTAAATAAATAAAATATTCAATTAAAAAAAGAAAAAAAAGTGTGGATGTGTCTCTGTCACTTCATGGAGCAAAGCTGAGGGCTTTAGGAAAACTGCTGAGGCATATTCACACTGAATTTCTTCATCAAAAGGCGGCAATAAGCTGAATTTTATCAGAATGCCATGATATGAAGACACATGTAAGTTAACAGAACTCATAAAAGTAGCCTGACATTAAGAAAAATTAATAAACATTAGGGTTTACAGCAGATAGGAAGTGTTAGGAAGTGTGTATGTATGTATGTATATGTGTGTGTGTGTGTGTGTGTGTGTTCATACAACTTCACATGTATAAACACAGGCATGTGTATATGGGGATAAGAGGATAAGTTCACATATTGGCCATTGTCTTCCACCAACTGGAGATGTCATGGTGTAAGCTAGGCTTACTGACCTGTGGGATTCTAGGCACAGCTTCACCTCCTAGCTCTCCTTAGAAGTGTTGCAATGGCAAATATTCCCACTCGCTTGACTTTTTACCCAGTTTCTTCGGATTTGAACTCATGCTGGTAAAGGAAGTGATTTTACTCCATGAACCAACTCCCCCATCTGGAACGCCAGACTTTTACAAGAAGAATTAAGCGTGGGTAAAATATTCCCCTGGACTCAGGGTGTAACAGTTTACTTAAAAAGAGTATGGGTAAGGTTTTCTCAGGACCCAGGACCAACACAGTGTGAAGCAGTAGGAAGTTAAAGTGCATTATGAGGTGATCTCTGGGGGGAAACCAGGCAGGTGATGAATAGAACTTGTGCCAAGTCAGGCACAGCAGGTGTTCTCCAAGAGTTTGTGAGGAGGAAAAATGATGTACTATGGATTAACTGTTATATACAAGGTTCTGATGTGGTTCCCATCTTCCCATACCTTTGCCCAAGTCTTTTCTTATAAGTTTGGGTGATACCTGTAAATATGATGTAGATTCTTTCCCATAGTAATTTTATATTATGCGGTAAAAAATATTTTGCAGAAATAATCCAGGTAAATTAATCTATTGATCACTGGGAGTATATCTGGGGTGGGTCAGACCCAGTTAGGTGGTAGGTCCTTTGTAGAGACAGAAGAAAAACTGTCTCCTGTGTTGATCTTGAAAATTCAGTTACCACATCTTTAGATGAGTAGGCTATATGACAAAGACATCACTGTGATCCTAGGAGCTCAGACATGATCCCTATCCATGTGTAGGAGCCAGTAAGAAAACACAGGGTTTGGTCATATCATAAGAAAATGAATTCTTTCATCAATTAGTATGTTTAGAAGGCTCCCGAGTTGTGATGAAAACCATAACTTCTGGAGATGAGATCTTAAGATCCACATTATCATCCTAACCCAATGTCAGATGGACATGAGATAATAAGCCTGTTTTTTTTTTTCTTTTCTTTTTCTTTTTTTCTTTTTTTCTTTTTTTTAGCTATCACACTCCTGGAAATTTGTTCTAAGGAATAAAAAAATGAATCCACTCACTCTCCTTGACTACCCTAGACAGATCTCATTTTAATCCACAGTGCTTCGATCATCCTCTAAGTAAATAGAAAAGTCTCTTCAAATTGTTTTGTAACGGTAAGTTCTGTCTTTCTCTCCAGGACACGAACCCTTTAATAAAAACGTAGGTGCAGTGGAAACATTTTGAAATCATGGCTACCTATCTTTTGTACCTGGCTTCACCAGTTGGCATAGCCTGACTTCTGGCTGTCTACTTAACCTTTCCTAGATCTGCTTTTATTTTCAGAATGACAATAACATTACTAAACCGGATGTTCTAATCCAGGGATAACTTTGCACTCCCCCAGGCCATATTTGGTAATCTTAGAGTTATTTTTTTTTTTATTGTCCCAGTTTGGTGTGGGGAGTGTATCCTTATTTAGTAGGAAGAAGTGTTGCTAAATGGCACATATTGCACAGTCTGCTGAAGTCAGGCCACCTGGAAGAGCACCAGGCACTCTTAGTCACCGAGCACCGTGTATTGACCCACAGTGGTACTAGCACCAAGGCTGAGAAATCCTTTCCTAGCCTAATAAAATAATTATGAAGAGCGTGAAATGACTTTCATAATATTTCATTTTTAGAGAGGCTGGCTAAAGTTCCATTAAGAGGAGACTTTTACATGTCTAGGGAGAAATTTTTATAAATGTTTTCATGTGCTTTTGCTTCCCCTACAGGGCCTTAAAATCTTTGCAAATCCTCCAAATCAGTGTATGTATGAGGATATGTATGCTACCCATGAGAGTGTCTTACATGGAAACTAATTGAAAAAAAAAAAATCAGTGTCTATAAGATATACTTGACTCAGAATTCTCCTCTCTGTGTGTTTTATGATTTTTTTTTTATCTTCTATTTAATGTAACTGGTATCTGGAATTTGCAAGTGATTACTAACGTCTGAGTAGATAAACCCTCCCCTTTAAAAATACTATTTTCCTGTAATTTATGGTCTCCCTAGCATTTCACATCTACGCTGAAGCACTGGTGATTTAACATTACAGCAAGACTGAAATTGCAGTCGAAAACCATGCAACCTTGGTTCATGTATTACTAACCTGGCTTTTCCTCCAAATGGCTGAGTAGAAAGCTGCAGATGCCATCCATCTTTCCAGAGTCAGTCCAAACCCAGCTGGTCCAAAGGAAGGATATGGAAATTCCTTTGATGATCATACCACTGTTCTAAAGAAAATTTACCCCCCTTTTGATTGATTGTTAACATACAGTATATTATAACTATGTCTGTACCCTTAAGCATTTTCTCCAATTACAACACTCAAGAAACTTGTTTAAAACAAATTTTATTTTATTCTAGGCCAGGCTCCACTCACACAGTGGTCTGGAGTCGCTGACCAACACGAAATGGACTCCATGATTTTAAGCTTTTCTCTCTGCCCCCCCCCACCCCCACCCCAAGTACGTGTGTAGCATTTGTATTTGTTTTGGTTTGGTATTCTTTGTCATGATTTTTTTTAAAAAAGAAAGACAGAAAGAACATGAAGCTGGATGAGATAAGGAGCGGGGAGGATCTGGGAGGATTTAGGGGAAAGAAAATGATATGTTCAAAATACATTGTATGAAAAAAATTAAAGCCAATAATTAAAAATGTTTAAGATGATTGTATATACAGATGTTATAATAAATAATGTAGGGTCTCCTCACTGTCCACACGGTAACCTGAAAGCTGGTATCTAGAGATGTTCTATAGTGGACATCTGACTTTCCCCTTTTTACTATTCCCCCATAAGGTCCTTTGTCTTGGTTCCATCGATTGAAATGAGCATCCCCTGCACTGAATTGCTTTTGAACCCTTAACAACAATCAGGTGATCACGTTTGTGTGTGTCTGAGTTCTGAATTCGGCTTCATTAACCCATGTGGCTATCCTTCTGCTAATACCAGTCCCGATTACGACAGCTACACAATAGTTCTTTAAGGCTCATTTTACCTATGTTTTAGCTATGTGTGTTTGTGTGAGCATATGCCGCGTCCGAGAGGAGGTTTGTGGAGGTCAGAGAAGCTGTTTCATCCCTCAGGGGTAAAATTAAAGGCGGTAGTGAGCTGTCTGTTGTTGGTGCTGGGAGCCAAAGCAGAAAGAATGTTTAGCTCCTGGCCCTCCAACTCGCACCACAGCTCCTGAAATTGAATTGGCTGACTCATCTCCATTTACTCTTTTTTTTCCCCAAAAAACTTTTAGAGAATTCTAAAAATTTCAAATCATCATACAAATCATGTAGCCTAATCCTTTGTGCATATACAGTCTCTCTCTTCCCGTGACACTGGGGGGGGGGGGCAAGGACATGACACCGGTGAGCTGTGAACCTGTCTTTGGGGTCAGTTGTACCTTGTGCTGCAGTTTCTACTGTGTGAACATGTTTGTGTTCTTCTTTGAGAACCCTTGTTTCATTTGAACGACATTTTCTAATTTTGAATATTCAAACCCTACACAGGCCTACATATAAGTACATAGTTCAGTATTTCATTTTAAGCACTCAAATGTTTTATTATATTTTAATGCATGGCTTCTGTGTGCTCATGGCTAATATGTAGAAATAAAATGAATTTTTGAATATGTGGTTAATATTTTACCACACTGTTGAAATAATAGTATCTCTTGGCTACACAACCTGTAGGTTTTCTGTGTAGATTATGTCACCTGCAAATAAAATCAGTGTTTTTTTTTTTTTTTCCTATGTGGGTTTAATTATTCTTAAAAATCGAATTGCCTTTCTTCACTTGTGCTTTGTTTGTTTGTTAAAGAAAGAAAGAACCCCACCCCACTGGAAGGAGGGTCACTGCAGTGGAGGGGGGCACAAAAGGGATTGTAGAAGAAAGGCTTCTTCCTATCCTCTGGTGGCAGCCATCAGGTGAGCCAAGGTGGGTGCATACAAATACGTCCAGGAGCTATGGAGGAAGAAGCACTTGACGAGATATGCTTTCTTCTGAGAGTCCACTGCTGGCAGGAGGACCCTCTCTGTTCGCTGCACAAGGCTCCCCGGCTCCCCCGGCGTGATGAAGCGTGAAGACTGGGATACAAGGCAAAGTAATGTTATGCCATTTACAGGGTTCGTGTCCTCCGTTGTGGTCGCAAATGCCCTACAACTAAGGGTGCACCTTACAACAGGCCTGTCCATTATGGTGATAACCAGATAAAATGTGCCTGAGACCTTCAGTCTATTGCTGAGGAGAGAGCAGATCGCCATTGTGGGGCTTTGAGAATCCTGAATTCCTCCTGGGTTGGTGATGATTCCACATGTAAATGTTTTGAGGTTATCCTCATTGAGGTTATCCATTCATTAAGGCTATCAGAAGATGTCTAGTGCACCACCAAACCAGCACAGAGAGATGCATGGGCTGGCATCTGCTGATCGCAAGAACCCTTAGAAAGGGCCACAAGATCTACACCTCACTATTGATGGCTCTCGCTGTGAAGCCTGGAGAAAGTGCAATACTCTCCTGCTCCACTGTTACCCCTGATACACATAATATTTCTAATTAACACACAATATATCCTAATACATCTAATACACGTAAAATTCATACCCAATAAACAGTTTAACACAGTCAAAAATATAGAGAGAAAGGGCATGGAGTTGGATGGGTACAGAAGTGGGAGGATCTGAGGGGAGTTGGGAGATGGTGGTAGGGAAAACATGATTAGAATATATTTTATGAGGATATTTTTTAAAAAAAATATAGCGCCCTTCCGGCCTGCACCAGCACGGGGTCACCTAGGGCGCGGAGTCTGCGGACACCCCCACGGTCCCTAGAGAACTGCACACACGATCTTAGGATCACTGGTGAGTTGAACACAACACCTGCTCCAATCCAATAGTGATGGGCCTGTGACAGCAGGAACAAGGACACCAGAGCCTTTCCTGACCAGATGCTCAGGTTCCTTTTGACCAGTTCTGGTTTACCTTGGTTTTGAACAGACCAGAAAACTCCACAGTCCTCAAAGGAGACACCACTTTCACACACTGTAACAAGCCCAGGATCTTAGGACAACAGGATCCCAGAATAACAGGAGCTGGGTCACACTAGTATTTGAGTGTCTCAGAGGAGCTTGA
>NC_034606.1:17724272-17727183 GCF_900095145.1 Mus pahari | reverse complement strand
CCGGCAAATGGATGGATCTGGAGGGTATCATCCTGAGTGAGGTAACCCAATCACAAAAGAACTCACATAATATGCACTCACTGATTAGTGGAACCTAGAATACCCAAGATACAACTTGTAAAACACATGAAACTCAAGAAGAAAGAAGACCAAAATGTGGACACTTTGCCCCTTCTTAGAATTGGGAACAAAACTCCCATGGATGGGGTTACAGAGACAAAGTTTGGAGCTGAGACGAAAGGATGGACCATCCAAAAACTGCCCCACCCAGGGGTCCATCCCATAGTTAGCCACCAAACACAGACACTACTACACCACCAAGATTTTGCTGACATGACCCTGATATAGCTGTCTCTTGTGAGGCTATGCCAGTGCCTGGCAAACACAGAAGTGGATGCTCATAGTCAGCTATCGAATGGAACACAGGGACCCAGATGGAGGAGCTAGAGAAAGTACCCAAGGAGCTGAAGGGGTTTGCAACCCTATAGGTGGAACAACAATATGAACTAACCAGCATGCCCCAGAGCTTGTGTCTCTAGCTGCATGTGTAGCAGAAGATCATTGGCAAGAGAGGCCTCTTGGTCTTGCAAACTTTATATGTCCCAGTACAGGGGAACACCAGGGCCAAGAAGGGCGAGTGGGTTGGTAGGGGAGCGGGGGTGAGGTGGGGTGGGGTGGGGGAGGGTATAGGGGACTTTGGGGATAGCATTTGAATTGTAAATGAAGCAAATACCTAACAAAAATAGAAAAAAAAATAGCATTGTGCTGGCTGGAACTCAAGTGTACTGCTGAATAGAGTAGATTCTCTTATTCATTTCCTATCATAGAAGAAACGCTTTTAATTTAGTAGTTTACCTTTGTGAATGATGTTTGCTCTGCAGGGCTTTTGTGAATGCTTTTCATCAGATGGAAGTCACCCTTTATCCTTCCTCTTCTCCCAGTGTTGGGGATTGAATCCAGGGTCCTGCACAGGCTAGACAAGTTCTTTACCGCTGAACTGTGTTCCTAGCCCTGTTTCTACTTTTTAGAAAGAATATCACCAAGTTGACATTCTCTTCTTAAGGCAAGTCTGTCGCCCAGTAGGGCTCTGGGGTGTTGTATTAGTCAGGGTTCTCTAGAGTCACAGAACTTTCTGATAGTCTCTATAGAGTAAAGGAATTTATTGATGACTTACAGTCTGCAGGCCATTTCCCAGCCATGGTTGGTAGCAGCTGTGAATGGAAGTCCAAGGAACTCGCAGTTGCTCAGTCCTACAGGGCAAGCAGGCGAAGGAGCGAGAGAGCCTTTCTTCTTCCAATGTCCTTATTTGGCTTCCAGAAGAAGGTGTAGCCCAGATTAAAGGTATGTGCCTTAAACTGGGACATCTCCCTGTCTTAATCTTCTGGAATCTATAGCCATTATGCCTCAAGATCTCCATACCAAGATCCAGATCAGAAACTTCTATCTCCCAGCCTCCAGATGAGGGTCACTGGTGAGCCTTCCAATTCTGGATTGTAGTTCATTCCAGCTATAGTCCAGTTGACAACAAGGAATAGCCACTACGGTTGTCATATTCCTACCTCAGCCTCCCAAGCAGCTGGGCTCACAGCCCTTTGACACAGGCCCTCCTTCGTTTCTGTCTTTCTTCCACGACAAGTGTTTATCATGTGAATGTGGAATCCTGTCAAATGTTTTTGAAGATTGATATAATCACAGTTTTTCTTTTTTGTTTACTAATAGAATGAGTTCTATTTTCCCAGATAAACTTTCCTTGGTCCTGGTATATGATACTTTTCCTATATTTTCAACTTAATATTTTTGTTAAGAATTTATACTTTACCAATTTCTAGGTACATTATCCTGTCTGTGACGAGTTTGGGTATCAGAATAATAGTGGTCTATTAAAATGAATTGGGATGCCTGCCTTCCTGTGTCTTCTATTTTCTGGAAGAAATTTTGTGTTCAACTTTTCAGTCTCCTTTAAACATTTCATAGACCATGGCAGAAAAACTACCGGGGTTTGACTATTTACTTTGATTTTTGCTTTTTGAATAATAATCTCGACCTCCTTACGTACGAGGCCATTCAAATGATATAGTGCATGTTAGATGAGCTTTGACAGTGCGTGTTTTTCTAAGTGTTGTTTTATTTCATTGGAGTTGCCAGCTCAGTGTGGTCAGAATGTCTTGTACTATTCCCCCACTAACTTTCTGATGCCTGGAGTGTTCATATGGAGATCTACCCTCTTTTTTCCCCCAAAATATTACTAATTTAAGGTCTTCTCTTTTGTCTGCATTGTTGGGGATTTAAGAATTTTATTGATCTCCTCAAAGAAGCATCTCTTTGTTTATTTAACTCTTGCCTTTTTGCCTTCAGCCTCATTGATTCCTGCTCTACCCTGTCTCTGCACTTCAACTGTTGTTTGCTTTAGTTTGCTTTTCTTTCAACAGGTTCTTTAGGTTGGGAGCTGTTTATTGATTTAAATGGTTCTTCGACTCCTTTTCTTTCTTTCCTAACGTATACACTTGGTCTTAAGGAATTCCTCTCAGCGTTAATTTCATGATGCTGCTCAAATTTTTAACAGATTCTATTTTTATTTCCATTCAGTTCAGTTCATTTTAACCCTTTTCCCTTGAAGCAGCTTTTCCTAGCTGCTTCTTAGTTTCAAATGTGCTGCTTACTTTCCATGTGTTCGGAGGTTATCTTCTTATCTGCCTATTATTGATTTCTAGTTTGATTCTGTTGTGGCTGGAGGATGCCCTGCATGAGTTTGGTTCCTTCATAGTTGTGGATATGTGCCTCTCTGTCTTTCTGGCTCTTTCTGGCTCTTCTATAATAATCATTTGAGACTGCCATAGTACCACTTTCATGGTAACAACTTGTGTGTGTGTGTGTGTGTGTGTGTGTGTGTGTGTGTGTGTGTGTGTGTGTG
>NC_034606.1:17718402-17724205 GCF_900095145.1 Mus pahari | reverse complement strand
GAGAGAGAGAGAGAGAGAGAGAGAGAGAGAGAGAGAGAGAGAGAGAGAGAGAGAGCTTGTAAGTTTCTTTGGTAGTATCCTTTTCTCTGAAGTCTTCTTTGTCAATTAGCTTTCATTATTACATGTAGACATGTTCTATCCTTGCTATCCTTTTGTGATCTTTGAATTGAGCATATATTTGGATGACAATTTTAATCTACTTTATAGTATAATAAGATATAATAAGACCATTCTACTTAATACATTTTATTTTCTGTCGACTCAAGCATGCTTTTTCACATTTTCTTTTATTTTTCTCAAAACCCCTTTTTTGTTTCTTTTTCCTGCATTTCTGTAGATTACTTACAAATTTATACAATGTTATTTTGGTTTTTCTCTAGTGTGTAGGAATGTACATTCTGTATAGCACTGTTAATAGCTCCTATAGGTTTATGGGGGGACTGAAGTGCTATATCTCACCCAGGTGTGAGAGTTGGGGGTAGGGTTTCCCTAGGCTTTCTGCTAGGTCTTTGCTGATGGATCTATTGTTTATTTACCTATTATATGTTTGCAGTCTTTTATTGGAATAGAGCAGTTACTGTCTGAACGTTTTTTGTCTTCCTAACATGCCCTTTAGATGATAGAGAAAACATTTTTACTTTCGTCAAGCTCACTTCGTTCCCAAGCTAATAGCTAGCTTCTCTCAGCTCCAACTCTGTATATAGGAAGCCAGACAAAGGCCCAGGAGCTCTGCCCTGCGCCTGTGGCCCAAGGTCCCGGATGTTTGCTTCATTCTTTTCTTTCACAGTCATTTTGTATTTATCTTATGTGTATCTTCCAGGCTTTTGGCTGTTCATATCTCTTAGTATCTTCCTAGGAGTAGAAATCCTTGAACACTGTCATTATGTTTGTTTGTTTGTTTTTTGTTTTTCTCAAATGCCTTCATAGACAGAGGGTTTTTAAGGAAGGCTAAAAGGCACAATGGTGGAGAAATTTTCATTTCACTGTGAATAAATAAATAAATAAGGACAGACATTGTTCTCTTGTAATTTACATTTTTCTTATTATAGAAATCAAGAAACGTTCTATTTTTGTGGGAAAATGTAGCTGATTTTAAGAGTACTATTATCTTTCTTCATTTGTTCCGGTGTTTGCTCTATTGAAGTGTAGTAGTCAAGACAGAGGATGGCCCCTAGGGAAATAAATGCCCATTTATACAGTCAAGCTAAAAAGACCAACATTCAGTTCGAACTGAATATTAAGCAGACGCATTAAAGAAACATGTGTAAATGAGCACCGCCTCTTTTAAATTAAGGCAGGGGCCGCATTGTTTCTGTATTAAATCAGATCAAGTTCTTACTTTAGCTGTATGTCTATCAGAGTTGGGTGGCGGTGAAGATAACATGTCTCGGGTCGAGAGTCATCTGCCTGAGAACGTTACAGGTCAGTCACATCTCAGCGCTGAGGACTGTTGAGAACTGTCACCGAATCTGGAAGAGAGACAGTCAAGTGCCATCTTATGGCATAGTTCATAACTACTTGAAGAATACTTGCAAAGCAAATCCTGTTACAGTAGATCTCATGTGTCCATTTGGAGTCATTGTATGTTTAGACATAAACCTTCAGCAGGGGGCTACATTTAGCTCAGTGGTAGAGCCTAGGATTCCTCACACCTGTATTCAACCCCAGGACTGCAAACAGAATAAAACAAGATGGCAGTGACTGTAGTAAGAATCAAGGTCATATACTCTGGGAGTCGTCCTCTGACTATACATTGTATACCCCTTTACCACATCCGTTTCACAGAATTCTAAGAAGTCACTGTTTCCACAAGGCCAAGGTGAATGACATCTTTGGGCATTTGGAGCAGTTTTCTTCATCTGGTGCTTCCTTGAAGGAATGCTATTCTTGAATTATTTGAAATGCAGCCAAGTGATCTTATCTGGTTGCACATTTTGGTTTACCACGGGTGTTTATTTGTTTCTATTCTGCTGTTAGAACGACTCAAGGAAAGCAGCTTCCTTTTTCTCTTGACTCTTGTGGACTGTTTAATTCTATCCCTGGTGAAGGATATAACTCAGGCTTCTTTTTGGAAAACTCGTGAGCCTCATTCCACTTAATGTACACTGTTTTTTCAGCACTAATGATCCTAAGGACTGACCTGTAAGGAGGGTGTTGTAGGATTACTGATGGATGGTCTTTCCTCAATGCACAGTCTTGGTTCCTTTTGCCCTCATTGAACCTTGTTACTTGGTTGTGTTTCAGAGCATTGCATAGTTATATAAATCAAGCAGCTTGTTGTAAACACAGCCAAGGTTTTCTGCAGTTACCACTCTAGCTCCTGTAACTTATCACATAGTTAAACTGGTGAATGTCTTTCTCTCTTCGTACTGTGTTCCTTAACATCTCCCTCCTCCAGCTTAAATGTCTCCTAAAACTGGGGAAACATTTTCTATGTTGGGTAACCTTTCCTCCACTTGCTAATAGTTCTAGCACTCTGTATATGCTCCAATGGATAATTAGGAATTATTTAGATTAACAGACTAGACACATTTGACACTTATTGAACATCAATTACTTGGCAAGCTTTTATTATATTCATCTGTGTGCATTATTGCTTTTAATTGTTTTTTTTTTTCTTTATAGATTGAGAAGTATGCACACACTATGTTTGAATCCAGGAGAAGCCAGGAACATTGT
The DNA here is from genome assembly GCF_900095145.1 of Mus pahari. Taxonomy (NCBI): domain Eukaryota; kingdom Metazoa; phylum Chordata; class Mammalia; order Rodentia; family Muridae; genus Mus; species Mus pahari. The sequence continues at coordinate 17,721,526 of NC_034606.1, read as the reverse complement.
TTTTATTGCCTTTGATAACCTTGTATCCTTGTTTTAGAATGGTGCCCTGAAGACAGTTGCAATGTAGAATCACTCACTTGATGCTTCAATGAATGGATGGGAAAATAGGCAAGACTACCTTTGGTGTTGAGAAAAGACTACATGTTGTTGCAGGCTAAAGGGTAAGTTTGTCTCTGCTCTGGTGTCCACAACACAGTTGATTCCATCACAAACAGATTTAGCCAAATTGAAACTCCTGAGGCATAGAGATGTTTCCTCTCAATCAGATTATGTGCCATTTACCATATACTTCTTGATGCCAAAGTATGCTCCCCTGATGAGCATGACATTTTATTTGCATGCGCATAAGCAAGTTCACAGTGTCTAATTTGGAAGCGCAACCCCACTAAGACTGCATTTGTCTGTATTTATTTAGATGCTTTGTTTAAATGGGCTCATGGTGGGGTGATCTGGGACCTTGCAGCTTGGAAAGCTGATGAAAGCTGGTTCTCCCTGCAAGGCATTTGGGATGAAGAAATGTGACCTTTAATCACCTCAGACCGCTTTTTGTTCTTGTTCCAGAACATTCTATGAGGAGAAACTCAGAGGCCTCCCAGTGCTTTGGATTTCTATATGCCTTTGGTGTTTGAGATGGATTCCTGGTATTTAGAAAGAGTGTGCTCGAGGCAAGTTTGCCAATACTGCCCTAACATCACTGTTCCTGACAGCTGAAGGGTTGCCATGTCCCTTAAGGTGGGTTTTAGAGATTCCCAGTCCAGGAAGGGAACTTGACATCATCTCGGAGAACTAGGTCTCTTGTTTTTCAGATTTTCTTGAAAGATGTCATAAATCCTGTGGATGGAGCAAGTTGTTTACTTTTCTCTGACTCAAGCTTGCTTCAGAGCAGTGAGTCTGTCTGTTGTTAGTATGTTAGGTCGCAAGTATTCCCTCTGTTGGAGAACTGTGAATAACAAGAACGTGTGGAAGAAGAGAGGAAAGAAGAGAAGGGGGGATTTGGAGAAGATAGAGGAGGAGACTGTGCTTCTGCTGTTGGACTTTTTTTTGAATGGTGACCATATTTAATGGATAGGTGTGAGAATTTAACTCGTGTGTGGAGAGACTCACGTAAGTAATGAAACAGAGCCCTAAGGCAAAACTCAGGGAAAGGGGATGGATCATTTAACATAGTCTAAGCACCTTGCAAACATTACGTTCACTTGAAGGCAGCCTTAGCAAGGAGACAGCCTCCTCCTGGAAGATATTTATTCAGCAATTAATCAGGAAAAAGGGAATTTTTTTTTTTTTTTTTTTTTTTTTTTTTTTAGGAAGCTCTTTAATTGAGAGCTTGTAATTTAAATGGAAGCTGCCGTTTTTTTAGAATTAAAGGTATTGTAAAGAAAATTTTCATAGGTTTTAGTTCTATAAAGTTAGTTATGGCTTATATTAGCCTATATCTCTCTCTATATAAACCATTTCCTTTCCTATGCCAACTTTAATGTCATGCAGCAATATCTGAATTCAACCACAATATTGGGAGTGAGGTTTGAACATATACTCACATATACACTTTGGTCCTGGAGAATGTTTTACTTCTTTTAGTCTCATGAAAAGTCATTTATAACCAAACCAAAGAAATCCTTGAGTTACTAGCGTGGTAAGATTTATTATTTTACCCCAAATCAAGCTGGTTGGAGGGATTATATTTGGTTCTAAGGTTTGTCCAAATCACTGTGGTTTGAAAAATCACCTCAGACTTGAAGTTTTTCCCCTCTCCACGTACACCGGTGTCTTCTATTCACTGTGAATAGAATCTATTCTATTCTATTATCTGTATGAGGTAATGGGACTTGAACAGAGCTTTTGGCTTATGGTTTGGAAAGCTACTAAGATTGTTTTCTTGTAGCCATCAGCCTATGTAGCTTGCTGTGTAACATCTTCATAATTATCTGGTGGCTTCTATCTTGCTTCTGAGGGGGTGGTCTATATTTTAATGTATAATTGCTTTGTTGTATCTGTGGGCTGGTTCCTCAGGAAATGTGAATAAAGTTGGTCAATTATGTTTACCATCTAGAAGACAATAATTATAATAACCTACTTTTGTGTAGTGCTCTAGTTTGTAAGCACTTTCACATAATTAAATCTTTTGATCCTTAAAGCAGTCTTTGAGGTGAGCAAGGAGGATATCATTATCTCCATATTATAGAGGAAACTGGTTCAGAGGGGTTAATTGGCTTGTCGGAGGTCACACGATTAGTACTAGGAATATCCAGGATAAGAGAGTGAAGGTCTCAGCTTATGGCTACCTGCTTGCCCTTTAGCGCTCATCAGATATGCCTTGGACCAGAATCTAAGGAACTTAAGCACTTAATGGTCTAAAAAGAGTTCTTATTGCTTATTTACAAAGTCAAAAAATGCAGTCTTGAGGTCAAAAATATTTGTTAAGAAAACAACAGCAGCAACAACAACAACAACAAGAACAGCAACAGTGAGTTATTTTAAGAAATGGATTGAAACCTTGAGGGTTGTTCCTTCTGGTGATATTTGCAAAGGGCTAGTTCTCCGTAAAAGACAAGTTTTGACAGTGCTTATTGCTTGGGAAAACTACTTGAGTTGTCTGCGATGCAGACTTCAAGATACACAAAGAATTACTGGGAAAATTATTCATGGGAGAAAGGTGCAGAGAAGGTGGACAGAGCCTTCAGAACATCTCACAGGGTTGACCTTTAGGAGGGAAAGAGTTCAGGCAGGTGGTATAGAAAGAGAAGTCACAGACTGGAGTCCATTTCTAAGATTTGTTGCCAGGCTAGGAGGTAACCCTGAGGTTAAATATTCTGGAGTAAAGCCCCACACCTCACCAACTGGGGTCTCCTATAGCACAATTGCTGGACTTGGTCACTGTCTGAGACAAGCTTGTGGGAAATACGGCCTTACTATGAATGTGGCAGTGAATTTAAGAGCTCGGTTTTCAATAAACTACTACTCTCCATAACGAGATATCTCAAGCAGTGGATGCTTATGGTCACCCCGTGTGTGTTTTCATCAACATCCATTTTTTGCATCTTTTAAGACTAAGAAGTAAACAACAGCAAATGTGTATAGGTAAATGCAGGACACTGACGAAACTAGGTGCTTAGTTATCACCATT
>NC_034606.1:17710902-17713402 GCF_900095145.1 Mus pahari | reverse complement strand
TAAATGGTGCTTTGACGATTGTTTTATGAGACTCTTGTGTAAGAAAAATAATCCAATACAAGTGATTATGCTCTGTTATTTAACATCCCAGACAGGTGGTCCAAACTAGAAAGGAGAAGCGACAATAGTTCCAGTTAGAGAATTCTTCAAGTTTAAAGTTCACATCAAGACACAGCCCGACAGTTTGTAGAGACCAAGTGTGACTTGACTTACCTCACAATGGATGCCATTTTTACCATCAGTGTGTTGATCAAATGTAAAGCACCAGCAATGACATATCCTTTTATTGAACAGTGTTGGCAAAACCAGTAGATTCAGATTATAGAAAAATAGTTAAGATTTCCTTTTCTCTTTGGTCATCAATGTAACATCAGACAAAATATTATAACAAAGGCACTTTAATGTATTTCTGTGGTGCTATATTTTGAACCCAGGGCTTGAATACATGCTAGGCAAGTGCTGTGCCACAGAGTCAAAGATCAAGCCCATAACAAGATTTTGATTGTGGCCAGCTGTAGTACTAACTACAGACTACGTATTCATGAAATATTTGCAGTACAATCTTTTCTGGTATTATCCTTCAAAGACAGATTGTTTTTACTCATTTTGTTTTTCCTGCCTGATAAATTGACACTGTGTTAGTATCATACCTACTCCCATAGCTCATTAACTATCTGATTAGTGATCTAGCTTACTAATTTTAGCATATCCAGAACTTTTACAATTATCTACCAACTATAACCCACAGGTCATTTCTGGCCACTATGTTTATATGAATAAAGTTTTATTGGCTAGAGCCATGTTTATGCCTTTGCACACAGCCTGTGGCTGCTTTTATCTACAGTGGTAAAGGTAAGTTACTGTGACAGGCTCACTCTAAAGTGGCTAATCTTCAAGTACATTTTAAATACTCTAACTGAAAAAAAACTGACGATGTGAGCCGATGTATATGTTAAAGAGCCCGACTTAGCCACTTTACTATATATAATCTCAAAATATGTTGTAAACTATAACAAGCTATAATTTTATCTGTCTATTCAAAGTAAAACAAAAATTACATAAATTTAAATAAATTTCACATCTGGCTCTTTGCAGAAGAAGTATCTTTTCCTTTATTTATAACACAAGGGTGATGAGTCACTAGCTTTTGACTTTTTAAAATCGGTAAAACTCCTTTTTCAAACAAAGTCTTATGTAAAACTCTCAGATACAAAACAAGGCAAAACGAAGTTCACGTGGTCCGAGAAGCCTTTGAGATGGAAGAAATGCCTGCAGTTTGGCTCTCCCTCTCTTTGAAGCTACTGGCAAGGGTAAGTAGGAAGGAATATCACATAATAAGAACATCCGTAAGTCTGTCAGGCACTGCACCTCCCAAGATAGATCCTAATTTTTTAAAAAAATATGCATTAAAGAAGTAGAATCCAGCGATAGGTTAATCTCATTTCCAATCTCCTCTTCTCAGGCTGTAGGAAGGTTTCATTTTTCTTCAAGTCAATTGTAATCGGTGGAACAGTTAGTACTCTGCTGATGCTGAAACACAATGTATGTTGTGTGGGGAGTCCTAAAAGTCTTTGTGTGTGTGTTTTTTTTTTTAAACTTTTGTCTACTGATAAAAGAGAAATTGAAGCTATAGTTTTAAAACAGACCTCAGGGGTGGAATCTATCAAAGCGTTGTTTCCCAATGGTTACATGCAAACTTTTGTTTTAAAGCATAGCCCCGATGAGTAAATTGTTTATTTCCATACACTTTGAGCCGGCTTTTCTGATGATGGAGGGAGCAAAAGAATTGGATGTGGTCTAACAGCATAATAAAATCCAATCCAGTTAGTGTTTATGGAGTGCCCACGGGCTGTGGGCTATTGTGTTAGACAAGATAAAAACCTCCGTGGTGCTCAGTGCTCTGTGGTGGATTTCCAAGGCTTGTGCTGCCTTCCTGAATAGCTTGGAAACTCTCAGCTCAATGAAGACAGTTCCCAGGGAAGGATTTATCCCTATCTCTTGTTTTTTTAGTGCATACAGGAGCAAAGATAGTATCAAGATGGAATAAAGATAAAGGAAAGAAATTAATAGCCAGTGACTCTTCTGTGAATACTCTACAGTATATTCTTCATAAAGATTTCTGTATTATTCCTCATGACAATTTAGGGGCAGAGCTAAACTTTCAAAGGTACACAAGTACATGGCACAATAGGCTTCTAAGTCAGGTTGCTGAAACATCAAATTGTAGCACTGATTGACTATTCAAATACTCGAAACACCTGACATGCCTATATGAATACTTACATTGAAACCCCCCAAATCACAGAAATAGTCAAAACACACAGGACCACAAGTCATCTGTATATTGTGGGGAGCAACCTTGGTTTGAATATGTAATAGGGAATTATCTTAGAAAGGGATTGAGTCCAGTACTATCTTCTTCTTCTTCTTCTTCTTCTTCTTCTTCTTCTTCTTCTTCTTCTTCTTCTTCTTCTTCTTCTTCTTCTTCTTCTTCTTCTTC
>NC_034606.1:17687655-17710819 GCF_900095145.1 Mus pahari | reverse complement strand
GTCCTGGAACTCACTTTGTAGACCAGGCTGGCCTCAAACTCAGAAATCTGCCTGCCTCTGCCTCCCAAGTGCTGGGATTAAAGGCATGCGCCACCACTGTCCGGCTCTATATTTTTCTAAGACCAAAGATTAGCAAACATTTTCTTTCTTTTTCCTTCCTTCCTTCCTTCCTTCCTTCCTTCCTTCCTTCCTTCCTTCCTTCCTTCCTTCCTTTCTTCCTTCCTTCCTTCCCCCCTTCTTCCTCCTGCTCCTCCTCCTCCTGCTCCTCCTCCTGCTCTTCCTCCTCTTCCCCCTGCTCCTGCTCCTCTTCCTTCCTTTATTTGCCAGTCCTGGAGATTAAAGCCAGGGCCCCATACATGCAAGCTAACACTCTACCTTTGAAATACTGTCTCAGCTCTTACAAACATTATCTGTAAGAACTGGATGGTAAATTGTTTTAGGCTTTGCAGCCTGCGCAACATTGACTCTGTCATCTTAGTGCAAGGCAGCCATAGATGAATTCCTGTGAAAGTGTCCCTGGGTGGAGGGATGTGCGTTAGTTGGTAGACGGCTTGCTTTGCCTGCGTACAGCCTTGGGCTTGATTCCCAGCTCTGTAAATAACTAGCATGCTTGTAATCTCAGAATTCAGGAGGTGGAGGCAGAAGGATCAGGAAATTCATAGTGCCTTAAAAATAAAAACAAAACCAAAACAAAGAAAAACAACTGTTTATGAACAGAATTTTTTTATTAGATGTTTTCATTTACATTTCAAATGCTATCCCCAAAGCCCCCTATACCCTCCCCCCCGCCCTGCTCCCCAATCCACCCACTCCCACTTCTTGGCCCTGGCATTCCCCTGTACTGGGGCATATGATCTTTGCAATACCAAGGGCCTCTCCTTCCATTGATGGCTGACTAGGCCTTCCTCTGCTACATATGCAACTAGAGACACAACTCTGGAGGGTACCGGTTAGTTCATATTGTTGTTCCTCCTATAGGGTTGCAGACCCCTTCAGCTCCTTGGGTACTTTCTCTAGCTCCTTCATTAGGGGCCCTGTGTTCCATCCAATAGCTGACTGTGAGCATCCACTTCTGCATTTGTCAGGTACTAGCATCGCCTCAGGAAATTCTTAGGCGAATGGATGCATCTGGAGGATATCATCCTGAGTGAGGTAACCCAATCACAAAAGAACACACACGATATGCATGCACTGATAAGTGGATATTAGCCCAGAAACTTAGAAAATCCAAGATACAATTTGCAAAACACATGAAACTCGAGAAGAACCAAATTGTGGATACTTTGCTCCTTCTTAGAATGGGGAACAAAATTCCCATGAAAGGAGTTACAGAGACAAAGTTCAGAGCTGACATGGAAGGAAGGACCATCCAGAGACTGCCGCACCCAGGGATCCATCCCAAATACAACCACCAAACCCAGACACTATTGCATATGCCAGAAAGATTTTGCTGACAGGATCCTCATATAGCTCTCTCTTGTGAGGCTATATGAACAGAATTTTATATGCCATTCAATTTTCTTGATTTTATTTTGTTTAATCGGTGTAAAAAAAAAAAAAACATTATTAGCTTCTGGGCTGTCCCCAAACTGAGTGCAAGTTGAATTGCTCTGTCTTTAGTGTCTACGCCATTGTTTTTTTCAATTAGATCTGTGACCTCAAAATATTGCATCAAAGTCAACTGAATAAGAGTTCTTAGGTGTGACTTCCAAGGCTTCCAATTGTGAAAGTCTCGAGTGAGGTGTAGAATCTGCATCCTTTAGGAGCACCATGGATGCCTCTTTACTTATGTCAGTTAGAGTTCCAAGTGGACATAAAGAGCAACACACCAGAGTTAATAAGTCTTGCAGAGTTGACAATTCATTAGAATGTGGGTTAGGGACAAGCCAACCATAAGATCACATCAGAAACCTAGTGACATCAGCTGAAGGTCTGTATCTGCCAGACAGAAGGAATCTGAGAGGAAGATTCATTCGAATTTGGGAGAGAGAGAATTGTTGGAAAGGTCACTGGAAGATCATGTGTCTGTGATGTGGAAGGACCTTCCATCCAAAGAGTCATTTGCAAGTATGGGTTGGAGAGAGGCTGAAGGGTAAGATAAGATAATTTGAAAAGAAGTATAGATAGGCAAAATTATGCATAAAATAATACGCGTTCATCATCTTATCCCTTGAATAGTACTTACACACCCCATTTCTGTTATTATCATGACTCCAACAGTAATTTCAGACATTAACTCCACAGCCAGAGTGAGCTGTCTGTGAACATTTTGACATTTTGAAGTGCAATGTTGTCACATGTTCTGATGAATACATGGGGCTCCAGGGGCCATAGGGAATTTTTAATGTTTGTATTTGGTGTACTGGAAAGAAAGACATAAGTTTAGTTTACTCTCATAGCAATTTTCTTCCTTAATTCTTTTATGGTGCCTATCAATGCCCATCTACAGAGCTATACAATGCAATTTAGCCCAAGAAGAAGCGGGTGCCTGATATATATATAAAATTCAAGGACTGAGAGCTAAATCTCTTGATTCTAAGACTTGTGTGACTCAAAGACAAGAGCAAAGAGAACATTTCTTTGAGAAGGCGCCACTGTGGTCTAAAAATTTTACATATCCATTTGGCTTTTGCTATTTGCATAATAACCATCCATTTATTTTCCCATTTGTCTAAATTTACACATTCATATGGTTTACTTTATACATAAGAAGCGATCACTCCCTCTTACCCCCCATCAGTATGAAGCAATGGAGAAAATCTGTTTGCCAAATGAAAAATGTAAGGGTTTCTCAAAAGGCACTAATGAATTGATGGGAGTTCAGGAGGAAAATACAGAATGGCAATAATTTTCAAATTAGTTAGATTCCCTCTTTGTTCTCAGAGATTTTGAATGGATTGTCTTAACCTCAAGCCAGGGAGTCCACTCTCCTCCGAATGTCCTGATTATCCAGTAAGTCCTTGCTTTGTTGATGCATCTGTTCATCTAGTCTTGTGTTTGGAGGCAAAGCCAATTCCCTGGGAATGTTGAATCAAATCTGCAACTTTCAAAGAGTGTTCCTAGACAAGGTTATGGAAGTCAGTTTTTCAAAGACCCTTTCTTTCTTTCTTTCTTTCTTTCTTTCTTTCTTTCTTTCTTTCTTTCTTTCTTTCTTTCTTTCTTTCTTTTAATTCTTCCACTGATAAACAGGGTGTAAGAAATTATCAGCAATTCTGCCCTGGGATATTCTTATATAATAAGGTAAAATATATAGCCAACACTGTGAACTAGAAAAAAAAAAAAGAAACTAACTGATTGGTCACCAGAACATCCAATTATACAAAAAATAAATTTCCATTTTCTTCTTTGATAAATTCTCTCTAGCTCTATTTGATTAATTATAGTATATAGATTGAAATGCATTCTCAGAGCTGGGAAGCCATGAGGAATGCTGATTTGAAAGTGTCAGCGACTTCTACCACTGGGAAATCACGGACAGTCACTTAGTCACATGATCCTTATATTTAGCAGCACAGAGAGGCATGGCATCATAACCCTTAGGAAGTTTCTAAATTGCTTATTTTAAAACACACATGTCAAAGAAACTGTTCTTACTAAAAATGTCTTTGAACTCAAAGACCTGGTTCACAGCGCCTGGCTCTGTTTTAAGAATATCCTTTGTCTCATTTGTCCACGTTAGGTTTATTTGGCCTTCTTATTAAGACAAATAGCATGTCTGCTTGCATATCCAGGACTGCTTGTGTTGCCAGTAATCTGGTGCTTCCTCATCCTATTTTGTAATTTTCCTAGAATTTGTTCTGTAGATGATGGCTAACATGTAAGTCTTCTCTATGACTCTAGGATTTGATCATCCTATAACTCTAATTGTTCTTCAGTTGGAGGATGGGGTTAAGGGCAGACATGGAAGCTGTCAAAGAAGGGTCCTGCGATGCTTCTCCTACCTCTAACATCTTTTTCTTTTGTAAATGTATTAGAAAAAGAGTTGATGAGATGGAAAAGGGAAAGAAGATGTGCCAGATGCTTGGGCAGTCTGTTTCTTTCATTGACCATTATTTCAGAGAATGATTTCAAAATCACACAAAACCAAACAAAGCAAGAAATTGGAAAGACACCGAGAGTCTTACATTCTGTTCTTTATTGTGTCCTTCTTTTTTCAAATACATTTTTTCAATTGATCACCTTGGAAACCAGAGGAAGTGGAATGAAAACCCACAGAATCTAGAGGAGCATCATGGATGGGGGACAGGGTAGCATGAGCCTGCAAGGACGCGGGCAGCCCACTCTCTTCTAGGGGGAGCTGGAGAGAGGCTAGGTGGTCCTCACCATCCTAGGGGACTGTTACTATGTAGGAATTTGTCCCCATCTTTTCTGATCTCTACTTTTTTTCCAAGAAAATATGGAAATACAGATTTTATGTGAAGTTTTGTGATGTTTTGAAAATTTAAGATCAATTCAGTTAAAGCCCAAATATTGCAAGTGCTGATGGTTCACACATGTAGGACACATTGAGGCTCCAAGGCACCACTGTGCAGTTTCTGACAGATTGTCTTCTCTTGGAGAGAAGCCGACTCTAGGGATTCTGGTAGGATGGAAAGAGAAACTGCTGTTCATATGCTTTGATTTTAGTATAAGGAGCCTAATGAAACTGAAACAAATTCACAAGGACATGCGTTTGCATGAAAGAGACCAACTATCATTCACTGTCTTAGAAAAGAAGAAAGGCAGAATTTATATTTACTCAACTTTTCTTTCCTAAAACTTATTTAAAAGTCTTCTTTAGCTCATGGGAAATTATCCTGATTTTACAGGTAGCTTTAATTCAAATACTTTTAGTTTTATAGGGTAATCTGTCAAATATTTACTTTTTAAAAACTTATATGTCTTTAAAAATATACTTGGTGATAACCTTTATTATTATTATTGTTACATACATACACACATGTGTGGAGTGGGAAGGCATGGCAGGAGTGGAAAGAAAGGTACATGGGAGAGGATGGAAGGAGAAAAGGGAAACTGGAAAAATGTAATTCTATATCAATTAAAAACATCAATCAATCAATACATAAATAAATAATTGTGTATGTGTGTGTGCGCATGTGCATGTGTGTGTGTGTGTGTGTGTGTGTGTGTGTGTGTGTGTGTGTGTATGTGTACATGTGCTTGTTCTTGAATGCTGTTTATAAGTCTTGGTTAACACAGTTATTAACTAGAGCAGAGCTTGATTGATTTTTTTGGTGGGAGGAATTGGTAGGAAACATAATGCACACACAGTCAAGTTAATAAGAAAGGCAGGATAAGGTGGTTGCAAATACCAGCTTTTCGATGAAAAGCTGAAACACTAATGGTTAAGAGGTTGGTTTTGAATTAAGAAAGACAAAACATTTTTTTCATTTTCAGAATGTGGTGAATCCTGGTACCTCTCCCCTTTAAAGACAGGGTCTCATGTAGCCAGTTAGACCTCCAACTCACAGAGGAACTTTGACATCCTGATCTCCCCCTTCCACCTCCACAGTGTTGGGATTAAATGCACCACCATGCTCAATTTGTGTTGTGCTGTAGTACTAGGGAATTGAACCCAGGGCTTCATGCGTGCTAAGTAAAATTTTTAACAGCTGTGCCACATCTCTAGTCTCTTATGTACCATCCCTTTAAAGTGCACAAGTCACTACTAGTCAGAGTGTTAAAAGTACTACTTGTGTGTTTTTAGAGACATCAGACAAGTAGAACTTTGATGAGTTACTGGAGATGGAAATTGTGTCAGGAGCAGCTAGTAACAGGGGACAGTCTTTAAGGCATGTCAGCAATTTGAAGTTTATTTTGTTCCTTGGAGTGACCCACGAAAGCATTTTAGCAGGGATAACCCTGAAGAATTGTAGAGGGAACGTTTCATTAGCAGTGCCTGGACTGACACAGATGTGGATAGTTGCTGTAAAGAGATGGTCTGGAATGGAATCAGGCTGCGTAAACAAAAAGGGAATGATATCTTTAAAGGTAGCATTAGATATGACTTTCAAATATGAAGAGGCTCAGTGTCCAATATTTATGTCTATGAAAAAGCTACACAGAAGCAAATCTACAAATCTCAAGATTTCTTTAAATGTGACGTACAGTTGGTGAGGAAGAAAAATGAACGATCAGAGGCTGTTGTCTTAGAACTGAGTGCTAGCCATTACCCATTAGAAGTGGGTAATGGCAAAATACAGGAGAGGAAGTAGAGAAGACCTATGAATTTGAAGAAGAAATGGGGTACCATGATAGGAAGTTCTTATTTCAACATCTCAGGGTTTATTTGTCCATTTCTTTCAAGCTGTGGATAAGATAATCCATACGTTACTCTTCTAGGAAGGAAGTATCATTCCCTCCTTGTCACCTTTTGCATTCTGTATCACTTCAAAGACCTTCCTGATTTCTTGATTGGCCACCTGATTTTTATTGGTTTGGAGTCTGGCTGATGAACAAGATCTGGAGCACCACAAGCTGGTGTGCTGTGCTGCATTTCCCTATGCTATGTGTTTATAGTATCTGCAAGGAATTGAAGCCTATTTCACATTCTTCCTCAGTAGCTGTATTATTTTCAATTTACTAAACATATGACTGCCAGTTCTCTCTCTCTCTCTCTCTCTCTCTCTCTCTCTCTCTCTCTCTCTCTCTCTCTCTCATTTAACTGTTTAGTATTTTATTAGCTTATGACTGTCAGTTCGTAAGGACAGAGGCCTTCTGCTGTTTTTTTCTATTCAATGAAATTTTCTATTACACTTTTCTAATGAAATAGTAAATTGTGAGTATGTTTTTCCCGGTGTGTGCTTGTATGGATACATTTTCCTGAACAGAAGCACATCTTTAGCATCTTGCCCATCCCTTGCCGTATTTTGGAGAGACTGTTGTAAGCAAAGAAGTCAGCGTTTGAAAAGCATTTATTCATGCCTTCCTAGGTATTTAATTTGTGATTTACATTAGCTAATCGATATGTTTATTCATTCATTGACTCTTTTCCCTGGCCACATTAACTACTGCTAAGTCAGGTCACATCTTCTTCTGGCTTTCTTCCACATGAATTTGTCAACTACCACTGTTGTTTAGGAAACAAGCCATCTACACCCCTAGTCCCTCTATATTGTCTTTTCTTTATAATTTCATGTATCTCTCAATGTTGTAGGGACTTTTTTGTTAATTTGATTTCCTTCTTAGTTTCCTGAGACCTCTTTTGATTCCTTTCTTTCCTTTGTTGTGGCATCTCCCTTCGACCTCCATCCTCTGTATTTTTAAGATTGCACTGAAGCTTTGAGAAGGGAGAGCTTTCTACCTGGCTCTATAGCCCTGGTTAGCTCAATGTTTCACATCCATATGTAGGTAATGGATGCGTCTGATGTGCATACATTCTGCATCTTTTTGAGTGTGAAACTGTTAGATCTTGGTATACAAACTTAGACAAGGTTTGACCTTGTTTCCACCAACCTAAATTCTAGTGCAGAAATGACAATTAAGTCAGCCATTATGTAAAGATAGTTAGAGTTGTTCTAGAGAACTTCCTGGGATGGAATTCTCAAAGGCATCTTAGAAGGAGTTAGTACTTTCTGAATTTTAAAAGACAAATAGATGTACTTATTATCAGAAGAAATGAGATTCAACCTTAAATTGTATGAGCAGATGATGATATAAGAAGACATGGGTAGGAAATCTATTAGTGGGGGACAGATTATAAAGGGCTTGTAAATGATTGAGTGAAAGTCAGAATGTAGAGGAGGAAATCAGACGTGGTTCTTCAACTTCTGCCTTAGATGACTAAGATGAAGATGGCACCTGCTCTGCTGGATGTAAGGATTTATGAAAAAGAAGTAACACTAGAGGAGAGGGGGAGGGGGAGAGGGAGAGGGAGAGGGAGAGGGAGAGCGAGCGATCATGCTAGGAATGGTCTTCACTCCTGAACCTCACTCCTCTGTAGTTATTCTTTGTCTTACTTAATTATCAAGGACTCACTCTTGTGTCCGAATAAGAACATTTGGTCATATATTTGTGGATTTTTCTGCAGGGAGATGATATTGTTCTAGAAGAGAGAGGAGATGAAGCACCTCAGTGTTATGAAAGAAAGGCCTTACCTCTGTCATCAGTCATGTGTACCAAGGCAAACCAGCTTCAGCTCCTGAGTGTACCTCAACAGCAGAAACCCCATGGTGCCTGTAACTGGTGATTAAGTCAGATGGGAAACACTGATGGCTAAAAGCAACCTACACACTGTTCTGCTAGATGCCTGACACAGCTCAGCATCGTTCTTTGCACCATTATTTCCTCTCCTCTGTGATGGTTAATTTTGATTGTTAACTTGAGTGGATTAAGAAATACCCTAAAGAATCAGTGTCACACAGCTTTGGGTGTCTCTGTGAAGGAATTCCCAGATAAGGTCAACTGAAGGAAAGAGATGTATGCTGAATGTTGGTGTCTTCATTTCATGTGCAGGGGTCCTAGAGTCAATAAAGAGGAGTCAAATTAATCTGAATGCTAGCACTCTTGTTCCCTCTGCTTCCTGTTCTACTGGATGCGAGTGAGGAACCACCACACAACACTGTTGTCTGGGAGGTTTGCCAGCCACTGTGCTTTCTCCACAGTGTAACCTCTCTATTTAAGTTGTTCTCTGTCAGGTATTTGGGAATAGCAAGGAAAAAGGTAAACGGTATCTATGCCTTCCCTTTCCAATTGTGATGACTGTATTTCCAAACTCTACTGTTTGCTTGTGCAAAATTCAATCTGTGCATGAACAGAATGATGGAGATCTCTCTAGGGCTCTCCCCCAGGGTCTCTAGGATTATACTGCCTCCTCTCCCTGTTTCTGCAATGCTTTCAGTTTCCTCCAAGCATCTCTGAATTAAAATATTAGTGGTGTTTTTGGGAGATACAGGAGCCTCTGGGTGGTGGAGACTTATGGGATATTCCTTGGTTGTTAGGGTCACACAGTACAGAGTTTTGCTAGGTCCTCCTGCCGAAGTGTTCTAAAGGTCAAATATATTGAAATTTGGATCAAGACCTTCAGAACAGTGAGCCAAAATGAGCCTTGTACCTGATAAGGTAATTATTTTAGGTATTTTGTTATAGCGAAATTTTGGAGAGTATATTTGGAGAGTATATCCTAGAAGGCAGTGGAGTAAGGGGCCCCAGTTAGAGTTTCCTTGTTAAAAGCTTAATAGGGTGAGCTAAGGTTGCCTTGGCTTAGGAAGAAACAAAACTGAGAAAGCTAGTGCATAATTAATTTTATGATTGTATTAAAGGTACTTCCGATTTCCAGGAGGGCTTCAGTGTAAAGCCAACCCATTACTCCAACTGTCCTAAATGGAAACCTACTTTAAATAAATAATTTCAGAGAAATCGTGGGAAAGTTTGAAGCAGCTCTGGTTGCTATGGATAGGAACCTTTTAATCTCTTATTAACCAGATGCAGTATGATAATAATATAATGGTACCTTGCTGTAGGATGTCATGTTTACTCTCCCCTAAGAATTTCCTGAGGCACTTTAATGCATTGTCATTTTTTACCTCACTCTTGACTTTTCTCAAGTGGGGGAAGGAAGAATAGAGATAATTGAATCTTTAATAGCTTATGTCCCATTTTTTTTTATTCAACTCTCTCCCCAATCCACCTGTATTATAGCTCTGAAATAGTCCTAAAATGGTTTTTACTTCCTGTCTTTTGACAGCCTTGGGGAAAGGTTGTTAGAATGATGAACAAAATGACTTGAATGAATAGAGATGCGAACAGTTGGAAGAATAAAGGTTCATTCTGGAGACTGAGGAGCTGACAAGAATAGTCTACCTCTTGATCATCATAACTGATTCAATTTCCCAAGCTTTTCTAATTATTAAAAAGCTTCCCTTTCCTTCCTGATATTTGGATATTTTAGTAATGTGCTCTGCATGGACTCTGCTAATCATATTATCTATACACTGTCTTATTTGTATCCCACAATGATCCTGGGTGGAACACCCCTTACTCCTAATTTCATGGAGACTGCTACTCTGGCATGAAGGGGCCGAGTAAGAGGTCCAAGGTCCTGTTCCTAGATCCTTGCTAGGATTTGCATCTAAAATCTATTGCCCTCAAAAGATGGAACTTGTGACAACAGTGTTTATGAAATCCCCTTATGTGGAGCTCTGCTGTTTCCAGCTGATCTGCTGACTTCACAGCTGAAATAATGGAATATATGTATGTCTGTGCGCACGCATGCTCATAGGGTTGCTGTTGAAATAGTCCTTCAGAGATCAACTTTATAAATGTATTCGAAAGAAAACAACTTCACAAAATAAAGCCTCTGGCATCTATCAGATATTACATCTTCCTTCACTCCCCCTTGATGGAAACCTTTGGCTCCTCCCGTCTAACATTAGGAAGAAGCTTTGACATCCTCAGGGATGACATCAAAATATAAAGGAATAATAAACAATAAACATTGCACAACTATGCTAATTCATGCCCCACAGGGAGAACAACAGGAAAATCTTAGAGTTTGCCAAGTGGAAAAAAAACAACAAAACTGGTACAGACAGAAATGTTAATTCAGACTTCCAGATGATAAAAGACTTCTTACAGACAATGGGAATTGGAAAAATTAAAAGCTGTACTCAGCCAGATCCCTCAAAGATATGCAAGTAACTAATTCCCAAAGAGATAGATGAATATGTCAAGTTTTTCAGTTTAATGAAGACAATTAGACTTTGCACGTTCACTATATATATATATATATATATATATATATATATATATATATATATATTTTTTTTTTTTTTCTGTGTTCAAGTCCTTTCGTCATTGGTACAGATGAAGCAACTCTCAGAAAGCCCAAATGATTGCTCTGCCCAAAAGGAGAGTGTGCAAAACTTAGGCTTTGGGTTTGCTATATCTCCTCTAAGTCCCCCAAGGGAGGGACGGAAGCACACTTGCAATAGCTGACCCTGTTTTTGGATCCAGACTAACCCATTATTAGTATATGTTTGTTCAGTATTGTCGTTCTCAGAGCAATCTTCCCTAAATTGCTACCTTCTCCATCTGATACTACTTAGAACAATGTACAATTAGCCACATTTCTTCATGGAGAACTTTTCTTCAAAGAAAACATGATAAACTTTGGTAGCATGGTACCCTTACAAATAATGCTTGATTGAGACAGCTTAATTTAGTAATTTATTTATCAGCTTCAATGATCCCAGTTGTCTCTGAATGTGTCAACATCCATTTGTTTTGTGAATATATTGGGGTCAAAATCAGTGCCTTATTCATGGGGATATTTATCTATTTGCACAGATGCATTGCGTCTGCATTTGATATTGCTTCATGCTAATCTATAAGGAATAGTTTCCTCACTAATTAACTTGCATTTATATTCTCACTGCATGATACACGAGCTTGCATTGTTCTGATGGAATTATTCCTGTTTATTTCAGTCTCTTTGATCAGATTTTAAACAATTAAGTGGTGAGGGAGAAAAGGGAATTTATATTTTTTGTAAGCTTTTCTCCTCACATATCCCATTAATCAATAACTATTTTTAAGTTTTGTACTCTGTTGAGGTAGGTTTCCAATAAGTAACCATTACAGGATTTGGAAGATTTGTATATTTGGAAGTAGCATTAGAAGAAGAGTTAAATTCCTAAAGATTGAGATATAAAGTGGATACAAATGAAAGATGCAGTTGGAGTCTTTGAAGAATGCCAAATGTCAATCAAGGGCTCCTGACCATCCCAAGGGATAAATGAACATTTCAATCAGACAGAAGAAGGAGAAAGAAAGCTTAGTGGTATGGATGAGGAAGGGGTACCTAACACATAGAACAGGTATCACCCTGAGAGTGGCCATCTCCTTGACACATCTCATACACTTCAGCTTTGAACAGCTGCCATTTCTTCCCTGATTCCCCACAATCTTTCCATCTGTGATATTATTATATTACTTTCAGTCTGTTAAAGGGTGCCCCATTTGCAGGATGTGCTTTGGTAGAATCCATCTCAGAATTTCTGTGAGTTTTTCTTTCCCTTGGAGCTGAGAACAGTATCGTTGCCTTAATTATCTTTTCTTTTTCTGTGATAAAACACTATGACCAAAACAACTTTAAAAAAGAAAGCATTTCACTTAGGACTTATGGTGTCAGAGGGGTAGAGTCCATCATGGCAGGGCAATGGCATGGTGGCAAGTAGAGGTGAGAGTTTACATCTTGTCCACAAATTGGAGGCAGAGACAGACTGTGGGAATGAAGTTGTCTTCGGAAACCTCAAAGTCCACCCCCAGTGACATACCTTCTCTAGCAACCTTTCAACCTAGTTTTACTAGTGAGGATCTAAGTATACAAATATATGAGCCTATGGAGCCATTCTCACTCAAACCACCACAACAGTTTAAAGACAATGTTTTATAGGACTGAAATGCTAGTTCAGTGATTAAGAGTGAATATGGACTTATAGAGGAATGTCGTCTCTTAGAACCCGCAGGCAGCAGCTTAAACCATCTGTATCTCCAGCTCCAGGGGATCTGTGACTCCCATCTGGCCTTTGCGCGTACACACATGCACACACACACACACACACACATACACACACAATTAAAATAAATATGCAAAAATAGAATGCTTTATAGATTAGAACGGCTAGATCACAGACTCTTTCATTCCCTGTTAGAATAACGACATTTTCCCCCACCCTTCTTCCTTCAGCACCAAAGTGACTTTGGGGTGGTGTCATTGGTAAGTAGTGGAGAAACAAAATCTTGAATATAGCCAGGCTTTGCTGATTAATTATTTCATACTTGTGAAACAATTTTCTGTACCAATTATGTCTTTGCAGATGACAGAAACCATTTAGTCTAATGACCATAATAATTAATTTTCATTATGAAGCAGATTGGTTAATGATGCCGAAGCCCAGATTTCATTATGGAGCTAAAACGCAATATTCATCCACACTCCCAGAACATAACTTTCAAGTTTGTTAAACTAAGTAGTAAATGCTACAATTACCCCCTTTCTCTCTCTCTTCTTTTATTCTTCTCTCACACATTACAGAGTCATCCGAGGCAGCATCAGCATGAATGTGAGAAATGTGTAGCAGCCATACATGTTTTGCTTCACTGAAATGAAATTCTCAAAATATGACCAGCAGAAGTATTGAGAACTTGTTAGAAATTAGGATTTGGGGGTCTTACCCTAAGTTTATTGAACAGATGCACTAAAATGGGGTCCAACCATCTGGGTTTCAGGGACTTCTAGTTATTTCTGATACAAGTTGAAATATAGGAACCACTTGTCCAGAGGATAAATTGAAGGAGGCTGGTAAGCTTATCCAAAAAGATCTCCACTAAAAATATAATTCAATTTATGATGAGCATGTTTGAAATGTATTTAATATTTGAAATGTAAATAATATATTGAATGTATTTAATATTTGAAATGTAAATAAATACAGAATTTAATAGAGATTCAGAACTAGTAGGCCAAGGGGATTCTTTAATTGCTAAGGCATACAGGAGCAGGCTTCAATGACTACAGTCCTACCGAACTTACAGGGAATGTTTTATGTGTTTTGTGACTTTTTATATTAACAGAATGTCTTTGTTGCTGCTTATTTCCCGGGTGCTGGAGGATCCAACTCAGGGCCTTCTGTGTGCTACATAAAAACTCTACCACTGAGCTCTCTCCTTATGCCCCACAGAGCAGCATGTTAGGTAAAAACATCATGTCGATAAAAGAGTCTCTTTAGAGATCACAAAGTTGAAATTGATGCGAGTGTTCCAGGGTTCAGTGTCACATGGCAAAGAGAAAAGAGGTTTACCTCCTGGTATGGTATTATATGCCCTGAAGATAGATCGGTGAGGTGTATAGAATACTGGCTGAAAGGTAAAGCTCTGATATTTTATGCAGTCCATCGTCACAGTTCTCTAGGATAAGCAACATTTAAATGGTATGATGAAAAGCAAATAAACCAAAGGCAGATATCTGAGGCAAGGGAGTGAAAGCATTTCAGGGGTAAAAGAAAGAAATGGGATGCAAGAGCTGTGTTGATAAACAGAAGAGTGAAAAACATGGATGATGTCATGGAACTTACCATGGAGTCTACACTGACTTCACTGATCTTGCTCTCCTTTCCCTCTTATTAGATCCACCTAGAGGAGAGTTATCTGGAAACACTTGGCTGTACTTATTGTCAAAGTCTGTGGCATCTTGTGCACTCAGTTGCTAGGCCAGTCTGGGATAACTGTGCCTGGATTTGTGCTGAAGGTGACCATCTGTGGTTGCTCTTTTGGGACTATGACTGACATGGTCATATTCTATGAAAATGACAGTTATGTAACTTCTCATGCTTTTCTGGGGGAAGAGCCAGTGCTTCCTTCTTCATGCAGCTGTCTTTGGTGATGTCTTTTTTTACAGTTGCAGCTGACTGGATACTTGTCAGGTTCGAAGCTTTGAGCTAAGGAAATCAAGCACATTTCATCCTTTCACAAGTAATTTTCTTTTTTTAGAAAAAAAAATGTTCGTCTGGACTATGGAACAGGCACTTAAGGCAGGTCTGGCAGTATATGCCTAGAGATCTAGTTACTTTGGAGGCAGAGGCAGGAAGATTTCAAGTTCAAGACTACCCTTGAGCAGTGATAAGTTTAAGGCCAACTCAAGAAAGTTAGTGGGAACTGGTCTGGAACTTAAAAGTAAAATTACAGCTGAGAATGTATCTAGGTGGTAAAAACCTTGCTTAGAGAACAGAAGGTCCTGGGTTCTATCCCCACTAGAGAGTTGGGGTAGGGAGTGAACTTCACAAGGAAAGTCAGCCAATCATATTTCTATTGTTGAATCCCACTGGAGTAATGGTTAGGTCACAGTAGGCAGACAGTAAAGTTCTATTCAATGATGGATGCAAAATGAGGACACGAAGTCCTTCTGTAAGCTGTATAGCTCAGAGGTCAGTACATCAGGATTGGAGTCCAGTCTAAGTAGCTTTGTGGTGGTAAACACTGTGATGCATTGAAAGTTGATCTGGAAGAGAACGAGGAAGGAAGATGGAAGGTGAAAGATGATCCTAAGGAAAAGAGTAGAAAGGCATCTCTGGTCTTAAGCTACTGATAAAAGACAAGCAGTGGGAGGGAGACCGTGCCACACTCACTTCTTTGGAAGATCAGGCATGAAGTTCACAAACTAGAGTTCTATGTCATACACTGAAAACTGTAGCAGTATGAGAATGGCCACCCAGTTAGCATTAGCTTGTTTTGCCTACTCCAAATCTCTAGCTTTTCTAATTGCTTATATACCCTGTACACATACCATGTGCTGCTTTGAATGAGCCATGCTTCATTCTTTCCCTCTCCTCTCTTTCCTTCTTTTCCTTCCTCCTCACATCTCTCTCTCTCTTCTTCTGCCTTATCTTTCTTACTTACTGCACCATGATGGAACAGAAGGGAGTAACCACCAAAATGTAGGTACAAGAAGGAGAGCAACCCATGGAAGGGGCATTGGGCAGCAGAGATAGGAGGTGCCCAGAAGGAGCCAGGGGAGTAAAGATAAAATATAGATTTTAAAAGCTATTCATTCAGGAATAGTGGAGGGGGATATTTGTTAGCTGTGGGGAGAATTAGAAATGCCCAACCATTGAGCTAGTCACAGCACATCAAAATTAGCTGGCATATGTATGTCTTTTACTCATGAATCCAGAGGGCTCTGGTGGGTGGCTGGAAACAGGACCTGCTGGGAGCATAGAACAGATTAATTATTCACTGCGACAATTGATTCCCTACGCACCAGAGTTTGTTTGATTTATTTATCTATTTATCTATTATTTATTTTTCCTTGCATAATCTAATCTTTAGTATAGTTTCCTCATCCTCTCTTCCTTCTAGTTCTGTTCTATCTCTCCTCTCATTCTGATCTATTCCCTTTCTCTCACTAGACAACAAACAGGCTCTTAGAGTATTAAAATAAAATATAACAAGATAAAACAAAAACTAACACATTGGAATTAAAAAAAACAAAACAAAACAAAACAAATAAACAGAAGGAAAAGAACCCAAGAAAAGGAACAAGGAACAGAGAGACCAACTTGTTCATATCTTCAGGAATCCCATAAAAACACTAAACCATGACATATACTCAAAGGACCTAGGGCTGACCAGTTCAGACCCTGTGCCTGCTGCCTCATTCTCTGCGTGTTCACGTGTGTGTTGATAATGTCGAGGTAGAGGGTCCTGTTTCTATGGCGCTGTCCATTTCTCTGGCTCTTACACTCGTTTTGCTCTTCCATGAGGCTCCTTGATCCTCAAGGAGAGGGTTTTGATGGAGACATCCCATTTAGGGATGAGTGTTCCAAAGCTTCTCACCGCATATTTGCCTGGGTATTTCTTCCCGTTTCCTACAGGAGGAAGCTTCTCTGCTGATGTCCGAGCAAGGTACTGATCTATAAATATAGCAGAATGCAATTAGGAGTGCTTTGTTGCTATTCTTTTTATGACTCTAGGTTCCTGGGCTATTTAGCCTCAAAATGTTGGTCACCCGAGCAGTGTCAGGTATGTCTGTCTTCTCCTTGAGTGGGCCTTGAGTCAGATCTGACGTTCGTTGTTTTCTCCCACAGATTTTGTTTCACCCTTGCACTAGTGTATCTTGCAGGCAGCATGCTATCGAAAGTTTTGTGGATGGACTGGTATAACGTTTCTCTTCCAGTAGACTGAAGAGTACTTTCCTCTACCAAAGGCACTAGTACATGGGATGATGGTTCTATGTCGGCGCACCAGCTTGACCTTTTCAGGTTCAATGAGTTGTGTGGCTGTGATGAAGTAGGTTTCACCCCCGAGGTATAGTAATGGTTCAATAAAAAAAAAAAAAAAAAATCAGTAAATGTAATCTACCATATAAACAAGCTGAAAGACAAAACCACATGATCAGCTTACTGGTGATTTGATTATGTGTTGGATGGATTCTCTTTTTTTGTCTGGTCTATTCGGTGTTCTGTATGCTTTTTTTTTTTTTTTTTTTTTTTAAACCTTATAGGTTAGGAAGATTTTCTTTTATGATTTGTTGAAAACATTTTCTGTGCTGTTGATCTGGGCTTTTCTCCTGTCACTATTCCTATCATTCTTAGATTTTTCTCTCTTTGTAGTGTCCCAGATACCTTGGATGTTTTGTGCCAGGAGGTTATTCGACTTAATTTCTTTGACCATGACATCCATTTCTCCTATTGTTTCTTCAGTGCCCAAAGAAGTGTGGGTGGGTGGGTGGGGGATGGTTACACGCAAAATGTGTTCTTAGGTATTTGGAGCTCACACTTTGGGATATGGAAGGACTATGGTAGGGAGAGGGTACAGAGGGGATCCAAAGGAGGGAAAAAAGCAGGATATTCCAACAGGATATGGTTAGTTCTGTGCGAGTGGGGTCAATGAATGTGGAGAGGCCAGAGCAGATGGTCTGCTACAAAGTAGGGCATAAGACTGCTTTATTGATTTCAGAGGAGCTGAGGGAGAGGTGAAGATCTGTAGCCTAATTACTTCTATGACATGGATGACCTGTAGGTTCACAGGAATGCCTGGTAAGATGGCAGGTGGGATGAAGCAATGATTTTGAGGAAAGAATGAAGGGCCCAGCTTAACATTATAAACTCCATTTTGCTTTCAGATACCATTTTATGATTAAGTTCCTCACTGAATGAACTCAGCTACTGGAGAAACCCTAACTTGTTCCAGGAGCCATGTCATAGTGGTAACAATCACAATTCCCCTGGGCAAATAGCTACTATACTCATAGCAACAACCAATAAGTTCTTAAGGGGAAAGTATTTAATGTCTAAAGTAGATTGATTAAGTTAACAACCATTGTTCAAAACAAACTGAAATCATTACTAGCCAATAGAAGTGTGTCAACTAAATGCCAACCAATCATTTAGCTGTCAAGTTGGAAAGTCCCTCACCATGATACCATGATAAATAGGCAAGGCTTGTAACAGCTCAGCACCTTTTACACTTTCATTGAGGTTGGAGGGTCTGAGCCTGAGCTTGAATGAAGACTCTTGGTTTTTTTTGTCTTTTTTTTGCATTTGTGTTGGCCCCCTGGTAGTCTCTGATGGTCTGTAGGGACCTTGTTAGGAGCAGAAGATCTGTGTGAGCCACTGGAGATGTAGCCAGAGGGAAAAGGGAAGCCACAGCAGGTGGTCTGCTATAGAACTGGGGGTTGGACTTAGAATTTATTGAGAGGTGAATATCTGCAGTTGGCCTGCCTGCTTCCATGGTAGGAGTGACCTGTGGGTTCCTACAGAATCTATACCAGAGTTTAAAAAGCCTTGACTAAATATGGGATTAAAGAAAATACCTATGTGGAATTAGATGGACTTGGGATCCGCAGTTGTTATTCAAGGCATGATTCAGGAGCTCTTTGGGGTCCTAGTACATCCTGCCTAACCCGGTGTGATGAGGCTGGGACCATAGCTTTGGCAGTAGATAGTACTAGAAACATGAACTGTGTTTGTAAACCCACCTTGGTTGGGAAGGGTATATATGGTTTGTTTTGGTCTGAGAAAGTGGCTTATGAGACTCCTGTCTCCTAAGATTGTACCTTTAGCTTCCTTGATCTTTCTATCCCTCTAAAAGGCTAAAAATTCAATGTATGGGAAAGTTTGGTCTTAGGAAAGACTGAAGATCTTCTGTCACGTCATTGTTTGTCCTCATAGTAATAGATTACTTTTGATCTATAATAGCCAGAACCAACTCAATTTTCGAATAACATATTATTAGATCTGTTGATAACTTCTTCCAGAAAATGTTTTCACAATGAATTTTGTTGCTACTTACGTGATAAACATCATTATTGTCCTGATTCTAACAAAACTAAACTTTTTACAAGCCGTTAGATCTTACTGGAAACAATGTCTCTGTATAGTTTTTGGAAGAAAAAAAAAAAAAACAACCCTGTTAAGTAAAGTTGGGATACCTAAAATAGACTGTTTCCAGTGAACGTGGTTAGTTGCTGAACATGTTTTAATACTAAGTATCTTGGTTGCCAATGAACTTTTCTCATTTATATGAAGGTGGTTGTAATATTAACTCTGATGGAAACAAATGGTCCCATTAACACAAGGAGGGAAGACCATTCTCCCTGTTGCCTGCATTCCTCAGCTCCAGTCCCCCACAGACAGCCTTGCCTTGTGCAGACAAACAGTGGCAAAGTGGGGGGTACTCTGAGCTGAGGACTCTGCTGGAATTCGCAGCTTCGGAGTTCAGGGGGTTAGATGGAAGCAAGCCATGGCCATGAGGACTGTCACTCAACACTGGTTCAAGTACTGGGCATAAAACTCCAGGTGAGATAGGAATGCAGAGAAGCCCTTGGGACTTTCACTAGTTCTCTCGACCCTGACATTACATCTTTTACTTCTTCGCATGTTTAAAGAATTATGGATTATTTGCTTTGAGTGTGAAAATTTCAATCTTTGTCCATACTACGAGAATCCTTCTACTTCGGTTTTCCTTGCTCCTGGGCAGGCAAGCAGAAGCATCCTTATTTCTCTATTTGGCATTAGTGTTGGGAGTTGTATTTACTGACTAGAATCTTGGCAAAGATAATATTTTTTTCTCAGTGACAAACACTACCTCCAATTTTTACTTACAAGGCCTCACAGCAACCAGGTGGAGCATACATCAATAGCTTACTGAAGAAGGAATATATTTTGAACTATGTCCTAAGCGGTTCATTTGCAGTATTATTAAACCGGAGAAAAGGTTTAATAAAAACCCAGCTTTCTGTAGTGGAATTAACTAAATCAAAATGGGACTTGTTTTTGGTCAACTTTACAGAAAGTCTTCAGCTTTCCAAGAACTAAAATATAGCTTCCCGTCTTGACTGCTTGAAATGGCTTACTGTCATCTGTTTTAGATGTTAAAGGATCTGATTTAATTTCAGCAGTAAGGCCCCCTCTTCTTCATTTAGCAGGTGTTAATTATTTAAACACTACTCATTTTAATTTGTTTCCCCTCGTTCTTCAGAGTTATTTGCTTAACAGGTTTCATTGTGTGCATTTCTTGAAAGAAAAACCGAATTGGGAAAAAAAAAAAAAAAGAAAAGAAAAGAAAAAAAGAAAGTGAGACGAAAAGAAGTTGATGCCCTCAGATGGCACCGAGAAACCTATTGATAGGTGGTGTTGGTGGGGTGAAGCTGCATTTCATGTATTATGATCTTCATGATCTCGGCTGATGAAATATAATATACAATACATCATTTTTATCTTCTCCATAATAAAAAAAAGTTGCTCTAGGCACAAAGCCTTGGGTTCCTGCATGCTAATGATCCTGGCTGCCTGGAAAACCTTTGCATTTCCTGATCTGTCAATTAGAAATGAGAATCCAGCCATCCCTAGTAATTGAAAGTATAGGAGGGGCATTTCTCCCAAGGAAACTACTTCTTTCTTACATTCTGAGCATCATTTTCTTTGTCAATTCTTACAGCTTTGTTCTCCCCAGCTAAACCAGCTTCAGTTCCTTGATGACTCTTGTTATAAACAGCCCCGGGCTCTCAGTTCCCCTCACTCAGATGCTGTCAGAGCTGCTGTGCTGAGATGGGATGGCCCTGTGTGTGCTCACATGGAAAATCAGCTTTGCACTGGGCAGGCATGCTTATATCACTTCAGTCAGGCTCTAGCCCAAGTTCTTAATGTAAAACTCTTCCAAGAAGTCTAACATCCTAATTTGAAAAGCAGAGAGTAGGGAGTGTGAGCTTTTACAGGACCCCTGGGAAAAGAGAAACTGACAACAGGCCTTTCTCGTTCTTTCTTTTTTTAGTTGTATATAGCAAAGTAATTTCATCTCAGTGCAAAATGGAAGAGGTAGGTGCTTGTTTAGATTGAGGTTGTTCAGTAATGATTTTAACACTCACTGGAATCCCTTAGCCAAAGTAACCCAAGGACAAAGTCTGCAATGAGCATTTAGTCTCCCAATTAAAGTTTCAGTACAAATGAAAATGTTACCCACCTTCTACTATTTTCAATCTTTGCTTTATTTTTTTACTTTCATGATTGGTGGCCTTGCGCAGCATCTTCTCAGAGAAACTACTCTTGTTTTGGTAACAGAGCAAATGCCTGTTGGTTCTCTTGCCTGTGATTCCAGTTTATCCAACTTGCTCCCATGTCAAATTCAGAGATTAAGTTTTTGAACAGAAACACTCCATTCCTGCCTCCTGCCTCCCCAACTACTTAGATTAAGGCCTCAGGCCATCCACAGACTGTCCCACTGGGGGTTTCATTCCAGATACAGTCACCAAATGCAGACACTATTGTGGATGCTAAGAAATCCTCGCTGAAAGGAGACTGATATCACTGTCTCCTGAGAGGCCCTTACAAATAGTGTCGGATGCTCACAGGCAACCATTGCACTGAGTGTGAGGTCTCCAATGGAGGAGTAAGTGAAAGAACTGAAGGAGCTGAAAGGGTTTGCAACCCTATAGAAAGAACAACATTATCAACCAACCAGACCCCCCAGATCTCCCAGGGTCTAAGCCATCAACCAAGGAGTACACATGGCTCCAGCTATATATTTAGCAGAGGACGACCTTGTCATGCATCAATGGAAAGAGAGGTCCTTGATCCTTCGAAGGCTAGATAGATGCCCCAGTGTAGGGGAATCAAGGGTGGGGAGGCGGGAGTGGGTGTGTGGGTGGAGGAGCCACCCTCATAGAAGCGGGGGTGGGGGAAGTGGGATAGAGGGTTTCCAGGAAGGGGGGGCTGGGTAAGGGGATAACACTTGAAATGTAAATAAATGAAAAAAAAAATAGCAGCAAACAAAACAACCCAGAAAAAATGTTTTTGTAAATGAGACATTAAGAAACAGAGTTAAGACTTTTTCAGCACAACTCACTTGTCTATGCGGTTATTCAATGAGTTGTTTCATACCTCAGTGAGGTTCCTCTTGCTTTCATGACATATGGTTCCCTGTGGTCGATGTGGTGACAAAGGTATGTGATAGGAATCATACATTTTCATGAAAAGCAAAGTAGCTTTCCTTGCCATACCTTTCCATGTGGCTGTGATTATCTTTTGAACATAAAGTGTTCAGAAATCATCACAAGATTTGTTGTTGATGGGGGTTCATGAAGATGAGCAAAACGATGAGAATCAAAGTCTTTTTGAAACCCTTTAATTTCCCTGCGTTTACCCTTTCATTTTACTCAACAAATGTCAATTGAAGTCATCCTCTGTAATTCATGGGGAAATCCTTCCTGAAACGAGATAGCTCAAAATCTAGTGACTCAGACAAATGTTTTGTGGCTAAATTTTTGATTATGCCACCACATGAGATGTAAAGGCAGTTTTCTAGAAACATTTACATCTTTCTAGACAAAAATCCAGCAATTTAGTCTCTAGTGTGGCTAGAAAGGCTTCCTAGAAGAGATGTCATTTGACTTGTGTAGTGAAATAACAATGCATGTTGTTGGTGTACAAGTGGTGATCAGTTGAGATGATAGATATGTCCTTATTCTAGATATTTTAGGAGAGAAGATAGGACTGATAAAAATGGAAAAGAGTGTCCAGGTTGTAACAGTGCCAAGATATACTCAAATCTACAAAGCCACGTAAGGTTTGACCAATTTTTTCCCTAAAGCCGTGTGTGGTCTGCTAGAAGAACTGAAGCAGGAAAGAGTTAGCATTAGACTTGACTATTAGGAAATGATTCAAGTTCTGGAATGGTGAATATGTTCAAAGGGAGGGAAGAGAAGAATGGGACTGGGAAAACTCTAAACAGACTTAAACCAGGTGAGGAGATCATT
This sequence comes from Mus pahari, assembly GCF_900095145.1. Lineage (NCBI taxonomy): Eukaryota > Metazoa > Chordata > Mammalia > Rodentia > Muridae > Mus > Mus pahari. Next base: position 17,688,069 of record NC_034606.1, on the reverse strand, counting down.
CTATCAAATCTAAGGTCTCCATCTGTTATGCAGGACTGTTTCCTCTGTGAGGATTAAAGTCTGCACTTATCTGTGGGGAAGGAATGGCAGTGGGAGTTCCATCTAATACTGATAAGTGCCCACGATTCTGCAAGGAGAACAAGCCAGTCTGTTCTAGACATACATATAAATACTGACAGAATTCATACAAGTGTTGTGGTAGATTCATGGGTAGGCTATTACATTAAAAAAAGCCACTACCCAAATGATTTGTACAAGTTCTACATATCCAGTGTGGACAGGATGAATAAATGAGGGTTTGGTGACAGCACCAACAGTTCAATGTTTGTTGGTTACATGTTCCTATCCTTCTCTTCCTTCTGAGAGAGAGAGAGAGAGAGAGAGAGAGAGAGAGAGAGAGAGAGAGAGAGAGAG
>NC_034606.1:17651863-17687575 GCF_900095145.1 Mus pahari | reverse complement strand
GAGAGGAGAGGAGAGAAGAGAAGAGAAGAGAAGAGAAGAGAAGAGAAGAGAAGAGAAGAGAAGAGAAGAGAAGAGAAGAGAAGAGAAGAGAAGAGAAGAAAGAGATCACCTTGACTATAGGATAGGCAACTTCATTTTCTATCAGGATAATTCTTCTCTGGATTTATCTAGGGATATGATCCAGTGTTCCTGGGGTGGTCCACTTCTACATCTGTCTGGAGTAGTATGTTCTATTTTTCTGTTTAAATAAGCCTTTCATTTATCAGGTACACTATGGGGATATGAAAAATATATACAATATTGTTTTCTAGTATAAAACTAGAGGAGGAATTAAAGTGAAATAACTAAAATTTTTTATAAAACAACAACAACCACCCCAGAACATGTGCCTGAAGGGGGTGGTGGTGGAAAAACTTGAAAATGGGTTAGATGGAAAAGAAGGCCAGGGAGCCTCATTGATGAACAAGGTTTTAAACTGGATAGAGCTAGATAGATAGGAAGAGGAGTGTCTTTACTTACTGTTAATTTTGGTGATGGTGGTGGGATGCGGGTCCATAGTGGGTCACAGGTTAAAGGTTTATTTGCATAAGTTTAACTACCTGAAGATATCTTTCATTTCTCTAAGTGCCCACCTTTTCTAGCTCATATAAAAAATTAGGGGCAAAAGGAGCCAAAATTCCACATGTGTATAGACATCTTTCTGTTAATAGGCTGCCGTGGGATCTCAGGGCAAAGGAAGAGCCAGGTGATGCCTGTACAACTCTTTCAGTAACTGGCCTTCAAAGAGAACTTAAACTTCCCTAGGATAGAACTCCTAAAACATCTTCCATTTCCCAAACTGCCACAGCTTCATCTCAGCTCTCATTCCTACAAGGCAGTTCTGGCATGTTCTAAAGATGTGAGAAATCAAATGATGGAGTCAGATCTCCACAGATAGTGCTCACATTTATGAAGTAGGTACTGCAATGTGGTAGAAAGAGCTCTGCTTCACAGGTTAGAAGGTCACAGTATAGTGTAGCTTCATAATTTACTAGTTAAGGAGCCTAAGATACTGTTAAGCTTCTCATGATCTTCATTTTTCTTTAATATGAGACAAAAACTATATAGTGTGCATATGTGTGTGCATGTATGTACATGTGTACACATGTGTTTTAATTATGTCTTTTATTTTATTGTTTTGAGATTGTACTATGATTGCATTATTTTTCCCTTCCCTTTGTTCCATTTCTATCCTCCCAGTTACTCTTCCTCAATCTTATTCAAATTCATGGCCTCCCTTTTCCATTAATTTTTGTTTTATATATACATATATATATATATATATATATATATATATATATATCATACATAACAACAGTACATATTGTTTTTTAAATAAGCCTTTCATTTATCAGGTACACTGTATTCCTAAATACATAAGTACAACCTACTCAATCTATATAATATTATTTATATGCATGTTTTCAGGACTGGTCAGTTGCCATCAGATAACCAATTGGTGTGCTCCTCCCTGAGGAAGATGATTTCTAAGGTTCTCAGAATTCTTCAGTTGCTTGCAATTCTTGGTATAGTGTTGATGCTTTCTGTGCCCCACTCCCAACATTTGCATGTCTATTATTGTTGTCCTTGTTCAGCTCACATTTAGCCAGTCATATTGGTGAGATTTTTTACAGGATGGGGGATGTGGGAGCAATAGAATGGGGAACAGGGAAGAGGGCAAAATAGCAGTAAGGGCATCTGAGAAAGTAATATGGGGTCCACCTAAAATACCTAAAATATACATGAGTTGGTATATAAATATATATTTATCATCTAAATAAAAAAGTTTCTATTTGGGTTGATAATGCTTTCGCCAAGAGCCAAGGGCCGTTTAACTGTAACTCCCAACATCAGGCATGAGGAATCTCACTTTTGAGTTTTTGGTCAGGGTTGACTGAGAAACGACCAAACCTTACAGGGTATTGCTGTTGTCCATGCTTGCCCCCAGAGGAGGAAGTTAAGTTCCTATTATTTAAGACTCCATTAACATTAGACATACAGCCCAGAGGCTCCTGAACTGGAACTGACCTGAAAGTCCCTGTCTAAAGACTAGCTTTCATGGTCCCAGAAGGCGTGATACCAGCTTTCAGTGGAGCGAAGCAATCAATAGTCCTAACCTAATAATGACATCAATGAACCATAATAATAACCAGTTTGCCACAATAACCATAAGAGTACAGTAGTGACATCTGCACTTTGGCAATAACCAACAACTCTCTAAGACCTGTTCAACAAGAGAGAAACCATGCCTGGTACTGGGAACATAGCCTACTACGCAGTGCTAGTGATGTCATGGGAGAGAACCTACAACTCCCACTTTACTAATGGAGCCTAGTCTTTAACTACGTTCTTAGTATTTATCCTTATGCCCACAGAAAAATTTGGTCTTCATGCCTCTTCAAGGAAATTTCTCTTTACAACAGATGGAGACCATTCTGAAATAAAAACAGCAATCAACCAAAATGAAGAGTTAGAGAGTCCAGTATGCATCTACAGCATAACTCCCACACTTAAGTATCAAAGATCACTGGGGAAGAGATGTTGGGAAGATTGTAAGAGGATCCAGGAGTTTGCTGAGACTGTGTCTCCTAAGAATGTCAGACACTTTACCCATAAAACATCATTGACATGTCTGTGGTATTTTGATGATTGGTTTACACATGCAAAAGGGTTAACACATGTAAATAGGAATTTCTGTGACTGCACTTGCCACTGCATTGAAACCTGAATTCTATAACATCCCACGAAGGTCTTTAATATACCACGTTGAGGCTGACCTTTCCCTTTTCTCTGCATGTAAGAGGAACATTTAGGTTTGACTTTTTAGAAACTGGTACAATAGGTAAATATTTGGTGTGAGGGTAGATAATATTTCTTGCATCTGCCCTCTTCTATTGTATATAGAAAGTTTAAAAATGCTTATTCTTAACTAATATAAGGCAAATAGAAAACAATAGTGTGCATAAATAAACGTTTCTTATCATCTGACCTATTAAGTTTAAAACACAAGGAGCTTTGTCAAGAGAAATTGGTTTTCTTCTTTGATTTCCTGGATTAGATTGACTTTTAAGTGGGAACTTTCTTTTCCTTTGGCATCTATGGTATTTAAATACCATTTTATCACCCTTGGTGACAAATGACTGTATATTATCCAATGTGCAAAGGGTTCTCTGTCTAGATTGTTATTAAAATGTCAATTATGATTGCATCACTTGGAAAGTTGGATATTTAATCTGAGAAAATAAACTAAGTATGTACCCCCTTCTGTGTTACATGGCTTTGGGTTCTGACTTCCTTTCTGATATATAACCACTGACTGCTTAATACACGAGACTTTACTTGATTCTAATGTAATAAATCAAATCCTTGTTATAATCTGTCTCCAGAAATTTACATGCTTTCTCTTTTTAGTCAGTTTAAAGCATTATAATCTACCTTTTATCTTTATTTTTATATATAATTGCATATGCTAGTGTTGGGTGAGTTTATACTTCTCACATTGCTTGATGCCCTGAATTCAGGCATTTTGTTTCAGATCCGAGTACAAGGCATGTTGGCTTTCCAGGTGTAAGAGACGATTACTGAGACAGCTGTATTCTGGTGTCTGGAGATCCCAAGAAGAAGGCGAAGTCACCGAGAGGAGAAAGTATGCTTCTCAGAGAAAGACAGAAGCACAGAAGATTTGGGTTGCAAAGAATCGAAGTGATCATTCAACCTGGAGTGACAGAGAAATGACTCTGTGTCACCAGCAGAGTTAAAGTTGGACAATGACTTTGTCCCAAGGTGAACTTTGAGCACGGCTACTCCCCAGGTTGTCGTTCTTCTACTCGAGGCCACAGAAAGAGCTCAAATGAGAGGAGACCCAAGTGGCTGGAGAAACAGTGACTTAGGGAGGAGGTGTTAATGGAATTTAGGTCGGATTTCATTTCATGGAAAAGAGATCAGCCGATGTTATGAACTACTAAAATGCAACTAGATTGCTTAAGAACTAGTGAAGATTTACAAACTCCTTGGGTTATTTCCTCTGAGTTGTAGTCAATTTTTACATAGTTCTTGTAGTGCTTGGCATGAAGGGTTGAACGATGATGGCTCAGATAGGTGCTTATGAACGGTTTCATTTCACACCTGTTGAACGTTTGTAAATGGGAGCGTTTTTCCTTGTACAAGAAAGTGTATTTTCAAATAATTTAGATATTTTTTGCCTTAAGTATTATAGACAAATTCCTTGTGCTTAGGATTTAAAATAGCAGCTTGGCTAGTGACTGGGGTTGTAAGAATAATCACAGAAGCTCAGAACACCTGGAATCCTCATCAACTCTTAGAAAACACTGCCCCCATTGTCCAGTGGTGGTGTGAGCTAATTGAAGAGTTACTGTGCAATAACCTTTTATTTGGATCTAATAAAATCATAACCCCAATGGAAAGTATGGTGTTTACCCACTGGACTCTTGCATATACTAAGTCATTTCTGTGTTAGAAGGAGGAAAAGTAAAAGCTGTCTTCTAACAGAAAAAAAGTTATTTATACTTATTTTTGGCAAGGTTATGCTGTGTATGTGCATGTCTTCACATATGTGTGCATTCATGTGTGTGTGTGTATGTGTTCACATCTGTGTTGGTAGAGGTGTACACATTCAGTCCTATAAAGAAAAGAATCCAGCTTGGGGGGCCTAGAATCCAAAACCCAGTGCAAAGGTTGTGCACATAACAGGCATTCAGTAGAGCAGTTGGCTTTTCCTACATGCCTAGTGCGGTACTGTATCCTTTTCAATGTCACCAGATTGAGAGATTTTAAAAATGTGTTCTAATGTCCTCAAAAAGAGACACCTACTGACAAGCAAAATTCATGCTTCAAAAAAAAAATTCTTCATAGGCAAAGAAGATGGATTGAAAGAAAACTGTTTACAATGTTGGTTTGGAAAGATTTCCACCTGTTGTCAAAGCTTTAATTTTAGCAAGTAACGATGCTTTTGAGGTAAGGCAGGCCTCCATTCCTTGCTAGAGATGTCACGAATGCTTGGCAGGTTTTCTTCTATGCTAATGTCCAGTGCCACGCATGTGCCAATGCCTCTCAGGCTGTTTCCATATGTGCGGTTTTTCATCATTTAAATTTTTCCTGAAGTTTTACATTGTAAGAAGCTCACGGTTTTCCTGGAAGGGAAGTTCTCTCTTACGTGCCTTGCTTTGTCCAAGCACAGTGAGTTGGTGATGCTTCAAAAATACGTCTTTTGATTTGAGTTGTTACCGAATAACTTTAGTAGAGAGTTAAAGAAGTAATTTTGCTTCCTTCCCCAGCAATAAACAGCCATTAGTTTGTTATTTTAAGGTTGCCCAAGGCCAGGTTTTCAGAATAAACGTGAGTGTGAGCCATCTATCAAGAAAACAGAATTATTTAACACAATAAACATTTTATTGTACATTTGGCCTAGAGGAATTTTTTTTTTTTTTTGTCTATCTGTATGGCCCAGATTCTTAAAATAACGACTTATTCCTTGTGTTTATGTTCCTGGTTATCGGGCAAATCTAAGTCTAATCTAAAAAGGCAGAAAATGCACTCTAAATATGGTCTAATGGCGAGTGAAATACAGGGATAATTCGAGAGTGGCTCTTAGAAAAATGTCAATAAACATTCCAACATGCGACCCAGAGCTCCAGGGACTTAGATCTTGGGGTGGAGGCTTGTACTTAGCTCTGCAAGTGATTAAGATTACAGGTTGCTGGAAACATCCCCTGCCTGTGTGCAGAAATGTCTCAGCTTGCAAGGCCTGTGACAGCACAGAAAGGAGGGGCTGTCTGGAGTGCGCCTCCTGACCCCGGGAAGCTTCGAGAGTTCCTAATCAGTTGATTTCATGTTTTTAGGCTAATTCCATTTCCTATTCTGAAGACTGAAAGAAAAAAAAAAACATCATGGCGAAACAAGGGGCGGGGGAGCTTCGAATTCTTGCTTTTATCTTCCAGAATGTGATTATTAATGGCTATTTTAGAAACACTTTTTAAATTTGAAGGCATTTCCCTACCCCCTTCTATTTTTATTCATAAATCCTGAAGCTGCACCCAGCCTGCCTTCTCTCCTTTCTTCCAGATCCTTCCCTCTTGCTGTTTTAGACCCTTAGGCAAGTCTTTCATCCTTTCTGCATGCCACAAAGTAGAGGAGCTGGTGAGTCCTGTAGCTTTGTGTGCGCCCAGCGTCTGAGGAAGGAATCCAGACTTCTTAATGCAGGGGCACCTATTGATCAATCCTGCTCACTCTTTTTGTAACCATCAGCCATCCCCCCCCCCCCAAATCTCTTGGCACCTTTGCCTTGAAACCAGAGCCCAAGGAGGTCCGACAGCCTCTCCTGCTTTGCCAGGCACAGCTCAGCTTCAGCTGAAGTCATGTTTACATATATGATCTTTCCATGCCATTTAAAATATGTAATGGATACTGTGAAAACAATAGGCATATTCAAGCTCCAATACTGTGCACAAATGAGAGAAATATTCCAATACTCATATCAGGGCCTAATAGGTATAATTTTGCTCATGATCAAGTAATGTGCAGCAGCTTTCCCCAGACTGCTGGCTCAAACAAAGAAGTGGTTGTCAACCTTTTCAGAATCAGATGTTAATGATATTTCATGTCTTTGTTGAGTCTGGGGAAAGCAGCTACTGCACCTAGAAGGGAAATGACTTCCATACCAACCGCCCTCAGCCATAATCATTTGGACTGGGGAAGCTGGATCCAGTCCATATTTACATTTCAGAAAGAGGTGTGAAGGAGGATTCCAAGACAGCATCGACTGAGCTGCCTCCCACTTCCCTCACACCATGTTCAGTCTTATCAATGCTGTAAGAAGACCTTATTATTTCTAACATATAGACGGGGAAAATGTAGCATAAACAAAGGCCTGGTGTGTTTTGGCAAAGCGGGGAAGTGTTTTCTGTGTTTTGTGTGTTTTTGGAAAGCTCTGAAATCCTGAAGGCATACATCTTCCAGGACTGGAGGAAGGTTTCCTCAGGCTTCACAGGCTGCGAGCTGCTCTGAGAGCTATTAACTCCGCTGCATCTTCAGCAAGATGCTGTATGCCCCCCACCCCCCTTTTTTTTCTGGAGTCCTTTGTGAAGCACCCAGTCCTGGAATCACTTGCTTTCCTTTATATATCCTCATTTGTTTTCTGCTATGGTGCTTTCAGGCAAACAGCATTGTTTTTCATTGTTTTAAGGATAGTTTTATTTTCTATGGCAAGTCTACACACAAAGTAGGAGCCCATGGGATTGATTTCCAGCTGCTGAGATGTGATGGCTCTCCTGAACAGCCTTTTTAGAATTTGCAATCTTGAGTCTTTAGACATTGTACAGTTAAGCTTTTAAGGTGATGGTAGAAACAGCTCTTTGGGGGCAGAGTCATACACGTCATGGCAGATCACAGGCTCCACTAAAAACGTATAACCTAGAAAATGTACTGCACATCATATTTTTTTTTTCTCCCACACCAATATTGAAACCTCATTTTAACCCAACAAGAGCGAAACATTTTTGAACACAGGTATTCCGGCAGTTGTTCAATGTAAATTCAGGAGGTATTTCCAGCCAAGCACGTCCATTTGTGATGACCACGTCAGCCCATCTCTGTCACTGTGCAAATTTTATGATATAATTCATTCAACCATACAAAATAATGAATATGGAAAATTATTTATTCAATCACAAGAAACATGTCTGTCAATATGGAGCCTTCTGTGTTCATAGATTTACTCATCTTTGAATTCTACCTAAGTTCTAAAAGACTTTATAGACAGGATTGTCATTGTATCCTGTGTTAAGATATTTTCCAGATTTGGTCAATTAACAAGACTTTGGTCCAAACAGTTCAATCAACTTAGTGACTTAGAAGTCTGTTTCTCATTGTCACAGCCTAGTGTTCTGCTCCTAAAACGGCTGCTTATGGACAAGCAGGCAGCACCCCGAGGCTTCGAGAAATGTAGAAACTCAGTCCCAAAGAAGACATCATGGATCAAGTGTCTGTGTTCATGGTCTCCCAGGATATTTGAAGAGCAAGGCCCAAAGGTTTTCCTGGTAGATCCTAAATTGTATAGATAATTTTCATGTTAGAAATCCTTGGAAATATTTAAACATTCCTCATGATCAGAAGAAAATTATATAATGTAGCAATATCCTGGCAGTCATAAGGTATTTCTCTCTATTCCTTATTTCTGAGGAGTATGCTTTGAGGATAGTCTTCATCACCATCACGATCACCACCACCTCCATCATCATCATCATTGTCATCATTATTATTATTATTTCATGCACTATAGATCAAGTTGACCTGGAACTCACTAAGAAGCCCAGGCCGACCTCAAATTTACAATCTTACTTATTGGCCTCCTCATTGCTGTTATTAAAAGCATGTGCTACCACATGTAGCATTATAATTTATGAAGAGAACACAAAGCAACTTATCAGGAAGATTATACAAACATGTTGCATTGTGGCATCTGCATTTAACTTATGGAAAATACATGAAGAGAACACTTATGTATCACCGCAAATTAATTAATAAAAAGTAGCCATTGTCAGTACTTATATAACCATATTCCCAGAGCTCTTTATATTTAGTATCCTTTGAATATTTCTAGATATGATGGGATATCTTATTGTTATTAGGCCAGATGAGTAATGCTGATGAATAGAGGTGTAGTCCCTTGCCCCTACCTGCAGGATTAAAAACAGGGAGCTGGGCTCCTTTTGCATGCCTCTATGTGGTTCTCACGTGATGGCTTTGAGGTTGGATGAGCTTTTAGAGGTCTGTATGCTTCTTGTTCTTTATGTGAAGAAAATGAGAGCTAGAAAACCCGTGAGCCTTGCTCACGCTACACATAAATTAGTGGCAATACCAATATATTGGTAATGGGGTTTGCACATTTAGATCTGTATCTTCCATGAGGAATAGGCAGGCTTGGATGAATGTCATAGCAGTGACAGTCCCATTTCATTATGTTATTTCAAAGAAACAGGCTGCTAAAGTTTAATGGTAATGCCCATAAATTAGATGTTCCTTGTATGGTAGAATTGCTATTTTATGCTTGTACAACCATGCATATAGCACGTATGTACTTGTTTATGTTGGTATTTCCATGTGTATTACAGGGGCTCATGCATACACACATGAATATGTGCTTTCTTTCTAAACCTCATCACAGCCTTGACTGCTTGGTTATGGTTTGTTGCACGAGTTACTTTAATCTATGCTGTTTCTTTTTTTGTTTTGTTTTGTTGGTTTTATTTATTTATTTATTTATTTTTGGTTTTTCGAGACAGGGTTTCTCTGGATAACCCTGCTGTCCTGGAACTCACTCTGTAGACCAGGCTGGCCTCGAACTCAGAAATCTGCCTGCCTCTGCCTCCCGAGTGCTGGGATTAAAGGTGTGTGCCACCACTGCCCCTGGCTCTATGCTGTTTCTTGACAACTCAGTTGCACACCAAGACTGTAGACGTTGACACAGAGTCTGCACACTCCTCACTGAGTGTGAAAAGGTTTGAGCAGCGGTGGAGAACATGAGACCCAAGGTAAACATGCAGGATAAGGATTCGACTTGGAGGAGCACTGACCATGTTGATGTAGGTTGGTACAAGTAAGGGCATAGCTCGGTGTCTAAGTCACTCTCTGTTTCTATACTACAGGTGGAACATTCTCCATTTGAAGATTAGAAACCACCAAATGTGGTGAAATCAGAAACATTTTGGGCACTAACATAATACTGCATGTGAGAAATGGCATAGCTGGTTTCATGTGACAGACTGCTATCAATCAAAGTGCAGGGGTGTCAACAAAAGTATATCAAACGATTCTCTCAGTGTGAATGAATTGTCCCCGACAAATGACTTTTGACCTTAGATGTGGGGCTATAGTGTATAATATCCTATTTTATATGTGCTAAAAGTAGAATCCCTATTCTTTAAACATCTCTGGTCCCAATCACTGGATAATTCAGTCACTATTATCTTTGTCTAGAAGTGTTCTTTGTGAATGATTTTGTGTATTCAAAAAGATAAGTGTATATGTTCTAGACGTCAGTCAATGAATAGGTATATGACGTCATTCTAACTAGTCCACGTTTTTAAGATCAAATACCAAATACTTTTTATTGACTGAATAAGTTTTTATTAGTTCAAAATGGATATGGCTAAAATGTTCTCTAGGTTTTTGGGGGAAGAGTTGCCAAAGGATTGGTTCATATACTCCCATATACTCTCAGCAAACCACAGTTAACTAGCACTCTATATGTTCTTTCTTATGTCCTGTTGTGGTCTTTCTCCCACTGCTGTCTGCTGAGCACTTTGGTGAGTCCTCTTGGCTACTGTTGTCTAGGAGATGTGAACACCAGCTTCCACAGGCAGACTGAGAGAACTGTGTCGGTCTGCTTCGTTCCAAACCTCTCGGGCTAGTAAGAAAAGGACTTTTAAAACAAGAAGAGAGCTTTTCCTTCTTATATTTCGAGATGCTTGCAGATTTGCATACTTATGAGGGACTAGAGAAAGAGATTTAGCCAAATGGTTTCCACTAACACCATGGTTTCCTTTAGCAGCATTCCCCACAGGCTTCTACTTGTCCTCCCTTGACCCTGTCCACTAAGGGCACCTCCTTTGCTTGGTCTTTGGTGGCACAAGTACAGGTATAACCACACGTTTTTCTGTGGTGCTGGGACAATGTCAAAGTTTTCTGTTTTTCTAGGATGCTCCTTTGCTTCCCGCTCCTTTGCCTGAGAGAGTAAGGTTTCTCGGGCTTTTTCCTGTTGTCTGCTCTCATTTGGGCTATTGCTTCTGTTCCATACGTCAGACACAAAGGAAGTATCAGGAACTTATTACCATGCTAGAGCCTTAGACCTTCACTTTTCTACCTCTCAGTGCCTTCTTGTGTTGATTTTCTTTTTCTCTTTTTTGTTTGTTTTTCCAAAGAGGGTTTCTTTGTGTAGCTCCACCTGTCCTGGAACTCTCTCTGTAGACTAGGTTGGCCTTTAATTTACAGATATTCACCTTCCTCTGCCTTCTGAGTGCTCGGATTAAAGCTGTGTGCCACCATGCCCAGCCTGGGTTGATTTTTATACGTAATATTCATGGCTGTTACTTGTAGCAATGAGAAAAATGGAAATCTGTCCATTTGCCTTTTTGGAAGCAATAATTTTTCTCTATTAGATGCTAACAATTGTTGGGAAGACATAAAATTCAGCCAGTTGTACATTCAACCATTTGACTTTTGGTGAACATTTCATTGGTCAATTCAAATTTTTGGAGTTGATTTTGAGCTATAATATTAATAGATATAAGCAACTAGTATGGAAGACTGTTTAGAAGAATTTGTAAACATAAATGAGTTGTTCATTGATATTCTTTGGGACATTTTGGAGTGACCATATACAAATGCAAATAATAATAATAATAATAATAATAATAATAATAATAATAATAATAATAAATGTTTATAGAAATTATGGTTGCTTTTTAAAGTACCATATGCTATAGATTCATATGAATAGAGTAGGTATTTCTTGGTGAGCAGTAATGATAGCACAGTTTGACAGTTTTAACAGGGGCTAATTAATACAAGCCATAGACTGTTAGGCAGAACCCTGTGCTAAGAGTAATTTTTATAATTAACGAATGCTGAGTTATAAGCAAAATGAATTACTGAGGTTTCCTTTTGGGGGCAATCAACAATTTTCACTTATTGACCTTTCCTTTTCAAAGGCCACGGTTACTCCATGGCTTATCTACAATAATGATACATAACCTTGAAGGTCTCTCGAACATCAGGGACCCCGTTGTTCCTTAAGTAATGTCAAGTCAGAGGTTACGGAAGAGTGGACCACTGATTTCATTTATCCCATGCAAGGCTTTTGAAGTACTATTTAATCCAGTGGATTTTACATAGTATGAAAAGTTTTTATTTTATTGTGGGAAAAATAGAGTACAGGAGTAACTAACCTACATTTTCTTGGCTGTGGGCAGGTCGAGTTGAGGTCTGGCTAAAACCAAGTAGCCTTACACACTAATACTTACATGTCTATTCTGAATAACATTTTACAAAATGCCTTTAAAGTAGATGTATTCTTGTAGACAGAGTAGTATAAGAAGCAAATATGTTAAAAGAGGTCCAGAATTGTATCTAAAACTGCTTTTTTATTAAACATAAAGTTATAGTTTACTATGTGTTAGAACTTAAAAGGTTGAGAAGTCAAACTTGGAGTCAAATTATTGTATGCCTAGTAGATAGACTAAGTATCTCAATGTAGTCTTATCATTCAATATATATTCAGGCACACAGTAGTTAAAAATGTGTATTACTTGAGATATACTACTTTAGGTGAAATTCTAGGTTAGATTTGTCTTGTAGAAAAATTAATATTTGTTTGCCAATTTGTAGCATGGCAGGTAGCATGCTAAGTTCTTGAGAAATATACCTCACAATTTTCTGCCAAGCAGCTCAACTTTCAAAATAGGGAAGAGGTTAAGATGAAGATGAAGAATACGTGCAAAAAATCTATACAGAAACCTAAAAAAGTCGTGTCCACAAAGATCTGTCTACAATGAAAACTGTAAACTTTCTTTTAAACCATGTTTTCTCTCTTCATTTCAGTTTCTCCCTCTACTTTAGTAGGTTAATAATTCATCAATTTTTTTGGTGCTACCCTCAAGCTATTGTTTCCAATGATCCATGTTTTGGGAATCAAGTTTGCTTCTCTGAAAAAGGCAGCTTCCATGGAAGTTGAATCTATCTTTTGACAGACCTTGCATTCCTATTTTTTTTTCTACTGTTGTCCTCCCCAAAGATCCCTTACATTTCATTCCTTTGAATCCTGTGAGTCTGAAACTCATGTTCTCTCTGTCATCACTCTGATGTCTTGGGAAAGAATCTCATTCCATATGCTTTTAGGCGCTCAAAGAACCCAGGCATAAAAACTTGGGATTTGTCAGTACCCATTTGGCCTCTGCTCCATCAAACCCAGTAGCTTGCCTCCAGGAGAGATCAGACCTGACTCCTTGAAGATTCTCTTTCCTTTACTATAAATATGGTTAATTGGAAAATGATGTTTTTAGGTAAGAGATCCTGCTTCACTTGGATAGAAACCAAGCCAACCATATGGGAAGGGAAATGATCTTGTGGCTGACAAAATAAGAAATATGGTCCTTAAGCCTCTTTGGATGGCTTTCTATGGACTATGAAAGTTTGACTCTTTGAGCTTCAATTTATAGCTCTTACAGTGGGAATATCCTTGGCTTTCTGATAAGATTTGAGAAAATAGTGAATATGAACATTGTAACCAAATCCTTCTCCACAGAGGAGTTATGGAACATTGTTCTTTTCTGATCACTAAGGAATGTTATTGGCTAACATGACATGTACCATAGCGTAAGGGATTTCAACTCCTCTCACTTCACCACACTTCCATTTGTGAAAATATATGCAAAGTATTTTAAGGTTTTGATTGGTGGCTTTGCTGTAAAACAAATTGGCTGATAATATCAGTGAAAGCTTTTTTTCTGTATTTGCCTAAGGTTCTATTTCTAAGGTTTGACCTATGTCCATTGTCTCTTTTCAAAGCTAAATACTGCTTAGCCAATGGCAGAGTTTGAATGTTGATGACAGCTAAATAAGAAATAGTGTTGTTACATATTTGTTGGCATTCCTTCTTCAGAAAACCTACAATAAATAAACATATTAAGAATATTAGGTGCTCATGTGAACACACACACACACACACACACACACACACACACACACACACACACACACAAAACTTTCCTAATAATACAGGTAATGGCAAACAAGGTGACAAATTCAGCTTTAAATAGGCATCATGTATTGCCAAGAACTCTTCACTCCAAGGAAAAAAAAAGAAAAAAAAAAGCCTCAATAGTTCATAAGAATTGAAACAATACTTGACTGAATTTTCTACTCAATGTACTGTCCATTCTGAAGACTATTATATGTGTAAATATATCAAGGTTAATGAGTTAAAATACTTATCACTTTCTGGTAAGTACAGGAATCTCATGGGACTTGGCCGTTATTCAGATACTAAAATTTTGTAGGTGCTTCAAAGTGGCAATGCCAGTGGATTCACTTAGATTATTTTCCTAAAATCATTGCACTTCAAAAACTGTCAGAGATTTCATAATGCCCCAAATGACCTTTCGAAAATCTGTCTTATTACTTACACAAGAGGACTACACAGTGTTTAATCTAATGCCAGAGAGTAGAAGACAACTATTACAAGAATGGCGTAAGAATAATGTTTTAGAAGAAATGGGAAGTAATCGGTCAGGTTTTGAGTCTTTGTTTCTGTGATACCCAAGGGAAAATAATCATAGAGATATATCATAGGTATATCTCATGGTAGAGACATATGGTGTATTTTTTGTGACAATCTTGCACCTTCAGAGAATCTTTAAGATTGACTATCAGAATTTGAAGAGAAAATAAACAAAAATATTGAAAATGTCCTTTGGAGGAATCGTTGCACCAGAAACATAACATGGACTCTTTACTTGCGAAGTACCTCATTGGGAAAGGGCTGGTAATGACTATACAGCTCCATTTCATGATCTAATGTGCTGCAGAAGTGAACCACTAAAGCAGAGTATTTCATGATATGATTTAACAGTAGGTCTGCAGCTAATTACTAATTCCAACCTATCTACATTTTTCATAGATTTGCTGTTTTGATTAAGTTTAAGATGTATTATAAGAGAGCAATTGATTAAAAATATATAAGAGGGCTGGAAAGAAAGATTAGCAGCGCATCAAATGTTGGCTGTTCTTCCAGAAGACCAAGGTTCAGTTCCCAGCAACCACATGATACCTCGGACCGTCTGCAATTCTGGTTGCAGGGGTTCAGATAACCTTTCTGGTACTTGTGAGTGCCAGTCATACATATGGTACAAGACATCCATTCAGACAAAACATCCTTATACATAAAATACAGACCCCACTCTTGGTAATTGTTAGCCTATCATCTAAATCCTGAGAAAGGAGGATGTTCTGCACTTAATACAAATTCCTGTGAGATGAGCCATGAGATTTTCATGTAAGAGATGTGTGCTAAAACATGGGCACAGGTTTCACTAAGGGAGCTTGAAGGAGTGACATGATGGGAAAAATTTAATGCTTCTCCTGAGGCAGTGGAGAAGACTAGCTTGCTGCACCTTTCTTGCTAACCCAGTCTGGTGAAAGACAGGTGCAACCTTCCTGGTGCTCTCCCTAGACGTTCTTCACTAATGCATTATTCACTTGTGTGGTAGGTTGAAACAACAGTGTCCTGTTATCAGCAGTAGATTTGAAAACACTTACACTTTGTATCGCAAACCTAGCAAAAGGAAATCTTCAAGGAAGTCCATACCAAGTGGCAGCCGTGTGCTGTTTTACAACATGACAGGTTACCATGTTCCTAAATTGTTAGGGATGCTAGAGAGGAAGTCGTTGATGAGTAGCTTCTCTTGTTAAAAACAAAAAAACAAAAAAACAAAAAAACAACAAAAAAAAGAAAACTGTTGAGAGTCTCAAAGCAGTGCTTAAATTGTAATAATTCTTAGCCTCTTTGGTTCTTTATCTCAAACTTTAGGGTCCCTTTTCTGTTTTAAAAGTCTTTTCTAGTAGGTTCACAAGAACAATGACACTGACCTTTTAAAAAAAATTACATACTATTCAGCGTTCATAAACATATCCACTCAAAGATTCTGTATTTAAAAAATGGGCTTGAATTAGTCACTGTTTAGTAATTTATGTTGTTCAAATATTTGTTGAAAGAAATCAAAAGACTCAAATCTCTTCATAAAATCTCATATACATTTAATTTTTTTTCTTTTCCAGTACTTAGAGTGAGCTCAGGGTCTCAAACATCTTAGACAAATACTCTACCACCATGTTGCATCCCTACCCTTCATAACATGTTAAGTGCTTATCTTTGAATTGATCCAAGTTTTGGAAATTAGTTACAAAATAACTTTTAAAATTAGTACCAGATGAGTTGTTTTTTAAAACTCCCGAAACAGGCTATCTATTCACACCAACCCTACACATGAAGCCTATCCTGAAATTACTGGATTAGTCTCATGAGTCAACCAATCAGTGACTGGAAATGTACTGCTAGCACAGCGCTGAGCACACAAGTGCCGTAGAGCCAGTCCTCATCAGTCTCCTTCCTGATCTACCAACAGAAAAAGAAAAGTGTGTGCAGAGACAATCCCGAGAATTTCTTGTTTGTTTGTTTGTTAAAAATCAGCCTGTGATATAGCTATCTCTGTGAGGCTATGCCAATGCCTGGCAAATATAGAAGTGGATGCCCACAGTCATCTATAGGATAGAACACAGAGACCCCAATGGAGGAGCTAGAGAAATTACCCAAGGAACTCAAGGGGTCTGCAACCCTATAGGTGGAGCAACAATATGAACTAACCAGTACCCCCAGAGCTCGTGTCTCTAGCTGTATATGTAGCAGAAGATGACCTAGACGGCCATCGTTGGGAAGAGAGGCCCCTTGGTCTTGCAAACTTTATATGCCCCATACAGGGGAACGCCAGGGCCAAGAAGTGGGAGGGTGGGCAGGGGAACAAGGTGTGGGGAGGGTATAGGGGACATTCGGGATAGCATTTGAAGTGTAAATGAAGAAAATATCTAATAAAATAAGTTAAAAATATCAGCCTGTGGATGAGTAGTTTGGTGTCCTTGGGAAATTAACAGTGGACTGTTAATTAAGAGTTGGGGCTGTCCCTGACTCTTTTGTTTGCTTCTGGGACCCCTTCCACCTACTGGCTTGCCTTGTTACTCCTTGTTATGATGGTATATAGTTATATGTGATGCCCTGTGTCATTGCTGCTTGTTATACCATGATGTCCCTGGAAGGTCTTCTCTTTTCTGAGGAAAGACAAGGGGCACAAACTTGTGGGATAAAGGAGGAGGAGAGGAAAGGTTCAAGGGAGGGGAAGCTGCACAGTATGTAATATCTGAGAGAATAAAAAAAATAAAAATCTTACACATTTAAAAAAATCAGCGTGTACTTGACCTTCATGTAAAGTGATGCACATGATCTTGCATTATGATCTATAAGCAAACTAAAGCTGCATATATTTAAAAATCAAATATCTTTTGGTGACCTATAGGCAGTGATAAACACAGGAACATAAACCTTGAATACATTCTCAAGGAATGAACATGTTTTCCAGCATGTTCTTTGCTCTGGCAAGGTAGTCCTAATTCTAGAAGCAGATTTTGTTGTCTTCTCCCAGAGTCATGCATCTTAGTGACTGAGTTTGTAGCCCACTCCTTATTCTGAGACAGTCTCCATGGTGGTCCCTGAAACATGGTCTACAGATGTTAACAGATGAAATCAGTACATGTTAAAGCACACACAGGAACATTTTATAGCATCAGGTATATATAATGTCAGAGATGTATAAGTGTCTTATATTTGTCTGGTAACTGACAATTAGAGTATTCTAAAAGGTAAAAATATTAAAGTGTAAGATATTACACTGGTCATGAAGGAGATGCAACAAATACAAATTAACTCTACAAAGGAGCAAATGATCTGTACCAGTCTGTGGAGGAATAATTTTCAGTCTCTTGCAAAAACAAGAGGTAGTTCACTCTTTTGAGTTCTTTTATTTTTCTGGTACCAGGGCAGACTAGGTGATGGTTATAACCTGAGCAATTATTTATATCTTCAAATGAATATTAACATATTCCTAAAAATTCATCAACCTTGTGAGCAAAGTAGGATTTCCAGTTGTTTCTTTAAGTATCCTTGGCATAATTCATACAATGTAGTCGAGTTTGTGAATACTCATAAAATCTCTCCACACGTTGACCACCTTTCAAAGGAATTTCCTATCATGTGTTTTCAGTCACTAGGCCATATTGTTTCCTTCATTTCAAAGGTTGGAAACAGAGAGCTATAGCGATGAGTTTTTGAACCTTGATTCAGATACTGCTGTGAGATTAAATGTATACTGTGAATGCTCTTACAATCCAATTCTACCTAACAGTGAGTGTGCTGCTAGCTGGTTGTGACCCCTTTGGGAGTTGAATGACCCTTTCATGGGGGTCACCTAAGACCATTAGAAAATGCAGATATTTACATTAAGATCCATAACAGTAGCAAAATTATAGTTGTGAAGTAGCAATGAAAATAATTTTACTGTTAGGGGTCACTACAACACGGGCAACTGAATTAAAGGGCTGTAGCATTAGGAAGGTTGAGAACCACTGGGTTAACGGATGGCCACAATTTTAAAGATCATACTTATGAGGTTTAATGACCTTTAAATGCCTGCAGAACAATTAAGAGATCCATCTAGAGTTTTCGTGTAATAAAACATTATGACAGACTGAGGGATATTGGATTTTATAGCTTCTTTATACAAAACATACCACATCGGTCATCTCTTCTTGATAAAGCTTTAATTAGTCAGATTATTTAAATGTGAAATAGTGAACTAATGGAGCTTTACAATCCATAATAGCCAGGTAGAAGAGAACATTGGAATAACAAGATCCTAGAACTATAGACAGATAATAAGTAGCTCATCTTTATAATTAAAAACATCAATATAATTGCAATACTTTATTTGCTCTTATCTTTTTTCTTTGGCCCAAATTACTTTGTTAGTGTATGAAAAATTCTGAAGATGAGTTTGTGGAAGAAAGAATTTAATACGGTTAAAGTTTGAAATTATACCATATTGATAACTTTAGCTCAACCATCTCTGGGATATAATATTGACATATTCAAATAGCATTTAAAATGACCATTAGAAATGAAGACATTATGACCACAAATTATAGCAAAATAGATAACTTCATAATAGAAATAAGATCATAAGACTTTTGAAGCATGCTTCGGAAACAGATCTTCAATTGACTAATTGCATTGTTGACACATTATCTTAGAAAAATAGTACAAGTTTCCGGGGGGAAATCTGTATCTCCCAGGTTGTATGTAGCCATATAATTTATGTAACAGTTGGAGCTATTAAATATGCAACCATAAACAGTTTATGCATCAGCATTCACAAAACTTTGTCACTTGCCATTTATTACCATGAAAATGCTGACATTATACAGAATAAAATAGTAGAAAACTTTGAGTATTGTATTATGCTTATTAATTATTGTTAACATTTATTGTTTATTAATTATATGCACATATGCTTATGTAAGAAACATTTGAAACAGTGTATGGCTGACTGGAAAGGATTCTGTACCCGAAAACAAGGAAACAATTTTGTTGAGAAGGTGTGACTTGTATTTGTTATCTTTTTAAATTATTCTTTTTAATGCATACAGAAACCTCATCCTTCTTTCCATGTTAGAGAAACGATTTCTGGAGAAATTAGAGAATGAGGAGAGAAGAAGAAAGTCAGGAGTTGAGTAGTGTGGTAGTAGATGGAGATGTATGTAAGTATGAGAAGAACCTTTCTATGCTATGCCAGGTGAGTAGGGCAGAAACCTTGGTGACCTTAAAGTTTGGTCTAGATAGCTAAAATTTGATGAGGAATAAAGTGGTGAAATTATAACAACAATTATAACAAAACCATACTACAAAATTGTAGATGCATGATAAAGAAAAACAACAACTACAACAACCACCACTACCACCTAACCTAGCAACATGGCAGTTGCAAAGATGAGGGAAAATACCCGAATCACCTTTCACTATGTCAATTCTTGTAATATTGTCTTACTTAGGATTACTGTTGCTGTGATGAAACACCATGAGCAAAGGCAACTTGCAGAGAAAGAGTTTATTATTTCACTCAGTTCAGTTGAACAATTCATTGTCAAAAGAAGTAAGGGCAGGAACTCAGGCAGGGCAAGAACCTAGAGGCAGGAGTTGATGCAGAGGGCATGGAGGAGTGCTGCTTGCTTGCTTGCTCATTAAGCCTTGCTCAGCTTGCTGCTCAGCTTCCTTCTTCTTCTTCTTCTTCTTCTTCTTCTTCTTCTTCTTCTTCTTCTTCTTCTTCTTCTTCTTCTTCTTCTTCTTCTCTCTCTCTTCTTGGTTTTAAGTGTACTTTTTATTGAGTTATAACATGCATAGAGGCAAGACCACCAATCTTGGGTAAAGAATGTTGTGAGTCCTTAGAAAGAAAATGCATACAATTAATTACTACCCAGGTCAATAAACTGCCGGGTCCCATGGCAGGGAAACCCCTGACTATCTCGGCTTATGTCAAGACCTCCAACCTCCTTGCCAAGGTATTTCCCATGAGGAACCAAGCACAGAGCCAGCTGGAGAGAAATGCCCAGGGTTTTGCCCACTTGCATCTTAGGAGGCGTGCAATCTGACTGTCTGAGACTTGGGCTGTCTAGTGTTGTTCCAAAAGTGAAAATTAAACTCAGACATGGAAGATGCTCATACCAGCACAGGACCAAGACCATTTAGAATCCAGGCTGGTCTGAAACTACTAGGTAGCCCAATCTGGACTCAAACTCAAGATCTTTTACCTTAAACTCCCAAGCCTGATGTCCCTAGTTTGATCCCCAGAGCTTATGGTAGAAGGAGAGAACTCATTCCGAAAATCATCCCATGGCCCCTGCATATAACCTCTCAGCTTGCTTTTTTTTTTTTTTTAATAGAACTAGCCCAGGGCTGGCCCTACCCACAATGGGCTGGGTCATCTCCCCTATTGACCACTAATTGAGAAAATGCCCCATGAACTTGCCTACAGCCTGATCTTATGGAGGTATTTTCTCAATTGAGGCTGTCTCCTTTCTGATGACTCTTGCTTAGGTCAAGCTGACATAAAACAGGTTACCAGCACTGAGGAGTTAGATCAGATCCAGATTTATCTCAGGAAACTTTCCTGAGCAGAGCCTATTCAAAGAAAGGAAGATAGAAAGACATGCAAACACACTGTAAAATATTTAGTTAATAAGTGATGTCTGTCCACTTTGAAATAAAATATTTCAAATATTCCCACAAGTATAAATTTTGGAAAAGAGATCATGCCGAGAAGATGACAAGCTACCTCGAGTTAACCTTGGAAAAATACACAAAACAAATGGCTGCAAAAGATGCAGATACAAAAAGTATCAATAAGATAGCTTCTGAGACCTTGATAAGGCTTACTTCGTATGGAATTGTACCTATGTACCGTAGGAGCTTCATTCATTAATAAATAAAACATAATTCTTATATATGAGTGCAAATAGAGGAAAGTGCTTATTAAAGTAGAAGGCTGAGCTGTCTTATCATTTAATCATCTAATAGACTCTAAGCCCTGATTTCATGATATATTGTCATATTGTGATTTAATTTTTTATATTATATTTTTAAAATTAAAATATCACCTCCCTCTACCCCTCCCCTCCTGCTTTCACCCCTCCCATGTCCTTCCTGCTCCCTCTCAAATTCATGATCCTTTATTCTTTAATAAGTACTGTTATACACACTCATACACACAAATACGTATTTAAATAAGACCTACCGAGTCATAGTTTAGTGTAGATGTATGTACATGCTTTTGAACTGATTATCTAGTACTGGGGTTTCATCCATGAGGAAGATTCATTCTCCCTCTTTCCATTGTCACTAATTGCAAATTACTCTTCATTTGTGGATAGGGTCCTGTGAGATCTCTCCCAAACTTCTTGGCATGTCAACTGGCATTGTCATAGTAGGGGTTTTGTTGAGGCAGCCATATTATTGATACTTTAGAAGTATGGTTTCCCTGTTGTGTCTACAAGACATAATCTCTAAGCTGACTTCCTGCTCCTCTGGCTCTTGCACTCCTTCTGGCCTCTCTTCCATGATGTCCTCTATCTGTGCTGACAAATTCAGGAGTGGTCCCTGAGCATCTCAGATTTCTTACATCATGTCAATTTTACTGTTTTGTAGACCTTGGGCTTTGTATTCTTCATTTAATTAATGTTTTTATAGACACTGATTATTTACAAAGATCTGTCAATGTTTTCTTTGTTGCTATTCTTTATTTTCTCATGTGCACAAACCTTAGGTCTTATTTAGTATTGCTATGGTTTGGAAGTGCCCCCTCCCCCAAGACCCATGTGTTAAAAGCTTGGTCACTACCTTGTGATACTATTGAAATGTGGTAGAAACTTTTTTTTTTTTTTTTTTTTTTTTTTTTTTTTTTTTGGTTTTTCGAGACAGGGTTTCTCTGTATAGCTCTGGCTGTCCTGGAACTCACTTGGTAGACCAGGCTGGCCTCGAACTCAGAAATCCGCCTGCCTCTGCCTCCCGAGTGCTGGGATTAAAGGCCTGCGCCACCAGGCCCGGCTTGGTAGAAACTTTAGTAGGAAATTCATAGCGGATGGAAATTAGGTTTTTGTGAATGTTGCCTTAAATGGTTTTGTAGGCTTAGATTTAAAAACATAACAAAGCAAAACAAAAAACCACTTTTAATTAGAGTTCTCAAATGCTTCGACCCTACTTTAAGTCCACTGTCCAAAGGTAGGGGAGAAAAGATGAAAATAGGACAAGGGCATGTGGACATGTTTAGAAATCGTTTCTTGGGGGTGATTCCAATCTCTGTTCGTTAGGTATCAGCAGTCCAGTTCAGTAGTGTTAGGATAACAAGAATCAGCAGCAGTGTCATGATCTAGCAGACATTACTAGGCCTCCACCAATCAGCACAAGTCAACAGAAGTGACCAGGACCAGCTGGGATGCCCGGAGAAGTTCTCTGCAGTGCCTCTCTCAATGAAGTGAAGATCAGCAAAGAGGAAGGCCAGAACCAACAAAACATTGCAAGGCTAGCTTTGCAGAGCACTGTGACTGTCGGTTGAGTCCTATTTACACTCTCTCCACACATCATGAGTCCTCCATGGGTCTTTCCTAAGCAAAACACCATGTGGGTGTATATTATCAAAACACCACGTGAAACTTCATTATATGACATATCCAGAAACTTCCACTTCAGGGCTTAGTGAGGTCCTGGCTCATTTTTATTTTCGCTTCCAATTTCTACCATGGTATACATTGTGTCTACACCAGATCAGCGCTTCAGTGGCAACCTGCTATGAATGCAAAGTTCTGTAAGGATGGCCTGTAATGAACGTTTTCCTCCTTTAAATTATCTTATCTTGAGTGCTTATGACAGTGGTACAGATCTATTTTTTTTTTCTTTATTGGAGAAAACAACTAATATTTAGTAAATTTCTAGTGAGTACATAAATATAGTCTTTGGAGCATCATTTTGGCTATGTTTGGGTAGCTCTGGTTAGAGCAAGGGGTGCTCCAGGATTGTGCTAGGGCAGTAGCTACAATCACTTTCTTGTGAACCCAACTCTAAGAGCAGTTCTGTGACATTAAGGGAAAAAAAAGGAAAGAAATGAATGCTTCCTTTCATAAATAAAATTATTTTGATGAAATACTTTTTGTATATTATTCACTGCAGAAGCACATTTTGAAATTATGAGGGAAGAACATGTTTTATAAGGATGGATAAACATTTGATTACACTTTTAATTTCTGTTTGCTTCTCATACAGTGGGAAATTGACTCTTGGTTACTTGGTAAAGGCATTCCCTTAGCTGTTGATCTGGTAATATTAGCCCAAACCTTATCTCTGTACTGTGTAAGTCTAAATTAAAAATACCTCAAAGAGTTCTATGATGGATTTTTGGTACTCCACCTGATATGAAGAAATAAATCTCAAAAAAAAACCACAAGTAAGGGATGTCTGAAAATGATAATAAAACGTTTTATATTTTGAGCGGATAAACCAAACAGCAAACCAGGTCAAGGTGTTCCACGTGGGAGAGGTTTATTATGCAGGAATGGGGGAGCAACGAAGCAGGTAGAAGGGTAGAGAAGAGGAGGGAGAGAGAGAGAGGAGGGGGNGGCTTCCTATTTTATACAGAAAATGATGTCACACCAGTGAGGGCAGGAACTGAGCCAAGTGGATTGTGGGATTGAAGGTCGTTGTCCTGGTAACGCAGGTCAAGTGTCACATGGTTAGGCGGGGCTTGGAGTATCCTGGTGCTAACAAAAAGAAGGTTCTCTTTCCTTCACTTCAGTGGCTCCCTTATTTGAACTAGAAAAAAAAAAAAAAAAAAAAAAAAAAAAAAAAAAAAAAAAAAAAAAAAAAAAAAAAAGAAAAGAAAAGAAAATGGAGGCAGAAGACAAGAAATGACACCAAGTCCAAGGCATGCTGGCCTCATTTCATATCTTAACTCAGAATATTCCATTCTATTTTTGCCCTCATTTCCCTCAAGTTTATACAGTCTTTGTCTTTTCCCCTCTCCCCTGCTGAAGTTACAGCACAGCTGGGGTGTTATATCAATGGGCAGGATGAGAGAAATGGGGCATACTTGTAAATTATACTCCATTCTGGTAAGCTTTGCATAGTGACTATGGAGAGCATGGGAAATCACACACACACACACACACACACACACACACACACATTCAGAGATCCTAAACCTCCTGCCAAGTGGCTGTCAACCAAGTGACTGCAGCTTTTGGCACCGGGCAGAATCAATGGCTTGGGCCAAAAGATTTTTGTTGAACTCACCTGTGTGGAAAGGTCAGCCTCACAGTGCTTAGGCCGGGCACAGGACTAAAGGCAAATTGTATGGTGAATGGAGGCCCTGAGGCATGTTCTGCACTTTGCAACTGGTCTGTCAGGCTTGGTCTCTCCACCTCTGAAGTCTGCCTGAGAAATAGCTGGGCTGTGCAACCTAGAAGCTGGCTAGGCAGCTTCACCAAGGTGCAGTAGCAACTGCTTTTGCTGTTCAACACACAGACATACGGAGAGAGAGAGAGAGAGAGAGAGAGAGAGAGAGAGAGAGAGAGAGAGAGAGAGCAGTCTGAGCAGGAGATTCTCAGGTAGTGTCATGCTAAAAAAAGAAAAAAGCCCTAATTCTGTGAATGACACAATTACTTCAACGTTTTCTCACTAAAGTCATGTGTAAGTTGAGTGCATTCTGTATTGAATTTTACTATAAATATAAATGTTACCAACACGAGAAAATGGTAAGGAACCAGAGAGTAGAGAACCAGAGAACACTAGAAAAACTCTTTCTGGGAGTTCTTCTTGTGTATATGAGCTCTCACATATCTGCGGGTTCATAGAGCATAAAAGAACCATGCATTAGCAAAACAAAACCAAGAAATTCAAAGAATCTCAGTTCTTTAATTGGTTTGTGTTAGCAGTTAACATCCCTTCTAGGCTCCACCGAACAGTTACCTAGCAACATCCAGGTAGGGCTCCAAGGGATGTTGGGGTGCTATAGGCATGGTCTTACATAGGGTTCAAGGTACTGGCTTGGCTTCTGATAAAGCAGTGAGCTTTTTGTCAATGGTAACAAACATTCATGTTCTCATGAGCGCATTTACTAAGCATTGGCTACTGCTCTACATTTTGCCACTTGAATCTTTCAAACGTCACTTTGGAAAAAGGTATAGGAAATATAGAAATAGTCATTCATTAGCCTAGTTCTTAGAACAGCTCCTCACATTTAGATGTGATTATTTCCCAATATCATACTACTTAAGGAAGGATTTCATCTGAGTGTATGTAACAACATACATTCATGCTCATTCAATTGCTTATTCCTTGGTGTAACACAATATCCTTCATAACATCATATTTCAAGACTATCTAATGGTTAAATAATAATTATATAATTGTTTCTATTCTAAACTCACAGTGCTGAGCTCTTAGAGATAAAGTCAATACTAAAGTCCCCAGAACAAACATTTTACCTAAGCCATTCAGGATTTTGAGGCACCAGAACTATTACTCAGATTTTTATTTTTAAAAATTTCTCATTCCCTGTATTGGATGTTGGTGGTTGAGTTTGACATATCTTAACATATCGAATTCAAAAATGTACTCTAGGAAGACAGTGCACACTCTGTGTTCCCTGGCGGTCTGGGGTTGGTTGCACAGTAATGAAAGAGGAAGGACATTAGCAAGGGACAGTTTGAAGGAGATGGAAAAAGGAACAGGTAGGATGCAGTTGACTGCTGAGTTTTCTGGCAGTGAAGACTTTAATCATAAGAATTAACTGATGTCCACAGGTACCTTTGTCTGTTTCAACTTGGGGAGTAGATGCTGCTTCTGGTACCCAGCAGGCTGCGGCTAGTGATGCTGCCAAGCACTACAAAGTACCCAGACCAACTATAGCCCTATAACTCAGGACAAACAATCTATAGGCTGTGTATGTTAACGGGGTAGGGGTCAAGAATGTCTGCTGCAGAGAAACAGGACAAGAAAGAGAAGAGTGCCTTTAGGACTTGGAGTCTGAGTCTAGACATAGAGCTTTTATTGTACCATTTGAAGTCCAAAGGTTCTGCTGAGAGGATGGCCTTGTGGAACATCACTGAAAGGAGAGGCCCTTGGTCTTGTGAAGGCTAGATGTCCCGGTGTAGGGAAACGCCAGAACAGGAAGGGGGAGTGGGTGGGTGTGTTAGTGGGAGGGGGATAGGAGAGAGAGAGGTTTTCGGAGGGGAATAAAAATTTGAAATGTAAATAAGGAAAATATCTAATAATAAAAATAATTAATATTAAAAAAAGAAGAAGAAAGAAAAAAAAGTTCTGCTGAAGCACAAGATGGAGGAGTGAGTCATTTCAGCCAGCTCCAGGCTGAGATTAAGGTGAGACTCAGCTGGCAGAATCAGAGGATTGTTGTTAACTCTAGTGAGTGAGAGAGGAATATAGAGCTTATGTACTCTGGGGTGATAGCTGGGACCACAGGTGTAGTTTTATGTTCAAGTATATTTGGAAAATGAGGACTAGAGGCATTTTGCTGATACTTTATAGGCGTAAATCCTTTGCATGAATAGTGAGTTTGTAAGTGATATACTGTAAGAATTATTCCTGTTTTGCCCATCTGTTTCCACATGAAGAGTCAAAATTTGAATATCAACCTTTTTAAAATAAAGATTCCTGGGCAGATTGAACTCTACTCATGTTGACAATTTACTTCAGTGCTACTTTTACGTTGTTTGAAGAAGATGTTATCAACTTTAAGATTTATTTTCATTCAGGGTTTCAGTGCTGAGATTATAACACATATCTGGTAAGGAAGATTGAAAACATTTTGCTATAAATCAAGAAAGGGGGGGTGAAGGAAGTCCATAAAGAGGGGTGAAGCCCTTCTTATTTTGGGCTTATCTACATTTTGACTTGGTTTCAAAGGACTTAATAGTTTCTGCCTGTAATTGCTAAACATGGAAACATTGGAGTACCACACCCTGTGCTGCTTATAATGAATCTTATCTTTAGCAGGAACATTTTTTTTTTAAACCAAAGCACCTAGAGACAGCAGCCAGCCTCACCTTTTACTGTACTAACCAACCAAGTTCTATAACTTTTATAGTTTTATAACTTTTTTTCTTTTAGAAACTATGTGTTAGGAGGCATCCCAGTTTAAACATTGTACAGCTGAGCTATGACAAATTGATGACCCAGGCTAAGGACCACTGCACTGCATCCCTTCCACATTACAAGTGGGCAAGACTCATCACCATATTAAGATGTTCTTATTTATAGACATTCATAGCTTTCTTTATCTGGATCCTAAAAGATTCCCAGGTTTTTGGAAATGTTGCCATTGAAGAATGCATTGTGGGTAGCAAGGATATCCACATGTCCTGTAGAAGGATGAGTTGGGAACCATGGGGCTCTTCAAGGTCTTCAGGAATTGTGAGGGTTGGAGTTTCCCATGTAGGAAGAAACCAGTTGGATTTCTCTTAACTTCCTTATAAAAATTGCTTGACTTTATTGCTTGAGTCTTGTGAGAACTCATAGCTTGTGTCTTTGAACAACATTTACAACTCAGTTAACCATGGCCTTAAATATGAACTTAACCTTATTATTTAAGTAGACATCTCAAAATGCTAAATAACACATGACCCACGAATGCCAGGAATAAACTGAATGATGGCATAAACTTTCCACCCATACTGATCAGAAATGTGTGGAATGCAGACCTGGATCTCTGCTCTAGCGTTGGCCATGACTCTCCTCCTGCTGCTAGAGAAAGCCACCGACTCAGAGTTCATTAGAGAGGTCTGAAGATTAATGTGTGGCAACTTCATAGTAAGGCTGCCATTGTGTTTGAAACTCTGGCTGTTACAGTAAATTCTTTATGTAAGACATCATTACACTAAGAACCATGCTGCAAAGATAGAAGCAATACCAACATAATGGACTCCCATTTAAACTTCAGCATAAGTAGACTTTCTTTACTTCTAATCTTATGCATATTTGAAAGTAATTTCAGGAGAAAAAGAGACTGTGGAGAACAGTTTATCCACGTAAGAAATGTGCAGCATCCAGGTGAAATAGACATTGCTACTGGGGCCCACTGTGGTGGTGGCAGGTAGACAATATGGATGAGAGTTGTTATGGGAACAGAGTCCTCCATGGCAACGTGTGTCCTTCAATTCTAAGTGTTATTTGTTGCATGTCAGGATTTAAGGTTTTCAGCACTCATTCATTATCTCATTTAATTCTTACAATAACCACAGTCAAGAAAGGGTAAAACTTCCCTAATGATGACATCAGTGCCAATTGGAATTTTTAAACAATGTGACCTGATTTATATTAGTCATATCCATATTGCCTCTTTCCTGTTTCTTTCTCCCCACTTTACTCACTCTGGAAATCTCGGAAACATATTCTTTCTTCATATGCATTTTCCTGTGTAGATGATCCTAATTTTATGTCTTCTAGGATGCTTTGAAGACCAGGTAAAGTGGTGAGTAACCAACCCCTTAAGAACTTTTCTTTAATGCCTGTTCTATTCTCCATTATTACAACAGCTAGTAGAGTATATTTCCCTGTTTCCTGAAAGACTGTGGGGCATCGATAAAGAGTTATTTTTTTTTAAAAAAAACCTCATGTTTGAACAATTGTGAATAATCAATAGACACTATAGAGTGTATTAATCTGGTCCCAAATACCCTATAAGGTTGAGGAATAAGTGGCTTTCCTCCTAAATTTACCAGCAAAATATTAAATTATGCCAAGCAGAGTCTGATTTAGCAGAGATATTTAGCAAACTCTGGGATATTTGAACCTTCACATAATGAAACTTTGGTATTATACCTTTCAACCTGACTGGAAATAAAGACAGGGAAAAGAAGACAGTACCAAAGGATGGAAAATAGAAATATAGTATTAGAAAATAGCTTTGCTAAGGAGAAAAATAAATCCATACCTAACATACTTAGTTTGTTCTTGATTCAGTTATAGACTTTTTTGGATAAATTAAGAAAATTATTCTTAGGATGCTCAGAGTCCTGTAAAAAGTTTTAGGCAAGTAGGCTGCCCACAGGCCTTCTCTGATTTCTCTATTTCCCAGGAAGACCTAATCTCTCAGGCTTATCCCAGCTGCAGATTCCCTTTCTCCCTTTCCACTCCTCCAGTGGATCCCACAGACCATACACTTGTGATCTTCCAGAAATCAACACCTAGACCTATAATCACCCCAAACCCAGACGCCTAGATGTTAAAGTAAAAACAAAAATAAGTAATAACCAGAGCAACATGTGTGTACCCTGGCCCATCTATTCTACCACAGCAGGTCCTGAATATTTCAACATTGCTGAGGAATAAGAAAAGACCTTAAAAAAAAACTATATGTATGGAGATGATAGAGGTCCTTAAAGAATGAATAAATTCCTTAAAGAAATACAGGAAACACACACACACACACACACACACACACACACACACACACCCCAGGAAAGGAATGAATCTGTTAAAGAAAGTCAGGAAAAAAAAAACAGACAGATAATAGGACAAAAATGAATAAATCCCTTAAAGAAAGCTAAGAGAAAATAAAGAAATACTTGAAGGAAATGAATAAAACTGTTCAACACCCGAAATTGAAATAGAAGCAATAAAGAAGACACAAACTGGGGGAATTTCAGAAATAAAAAATTAGGAATTTGAACAGGAACTACAGAGACAAGCTTTACCAGCAGAATACAAGATATAGAAGAGAGGATTTTAGGCACTGAAGATAGAATAGAGGAAATGGATACATTGGTCAAAGAAAATGTTAAGTCTTAATAGTTCCTGACACAAAACATCCAGGAAGTCTGGGGCACTATGAAAAGACCAAACTTAAGAATAATAGGAATAGAGGAAGGATAAGAATCCCACTTCAAAAAAACCCAGAAAATATTTTTAACAAATTCATAGAAGAAAAATTTCCTAACATTAAGAAGGAGATGCCTAGAAAGATACAAGAAACTCATAGGATACCAAATAGATTGGAATAGAAAAAAAGTTCCATCACCACATAATAACCAAAACACTAAATCTAGAGAACAAAGAAAGAATATAAAAACTTCAAAGGAGGCAAACTAAGTAACATATAGAGGCAGACCTATCAGAATTCCATCAGACTTTTCAAAGGAGATTCTAGAAGCCAGAAGGGTCTGGACAGATGTGCTGTAGACTATAAGAGACCACAGATACCAGTCCAGATTACTAGACCCAACAAAAATTTCGATCATCGTAGACGGAGAAAACAAGATATTACATGATAAAGCTGAATTTATGCAATATATATCTACAAATCCTGCCCTACAGGGAAAAAAAAAACATGAAGAAAAACTCCAATCCAAGGAGACTACATACATCTGATAACATAGGGAATAAATAATTAAATAATCTCTGGCCAGTAAAACCAAAAGAAGAGGACACACACACACACACACACTTACATACAAACACACCACCACCACCAACACCACCACCAACACCAAAAAATAGGTTTCAACAATCACTGGTCATTGATATCTCTCAATATCAATGGTTTCAATTCCCCAATAAAAAGACACAAAGAAACAGAATGGATGAGGAAGTGGTAACCGTCCTTCTGATACATACAGAAACAAACCTCAACATCAAGGATATATATTACCTCAGTGTAAAATTTTGGAAGAAGATATTCCAAGCAAACAGACCTAAGAAGCAAGCTGGTGTGGTAATATCTAACGAAATATGTTTCAAACCAATCTAATCAAAAGAGATCAAGAAGGAAACCTCATATTCATCCAAGAAAATATCTACCAAGAAACATTTCAATTTATAATATCTGTGCCCCAAACACAAGAGTACCAACTTTTGTAAAAGAAACACTTCTACTGCTTAAATCACATATTGACCCAAGCAAACTGATAGCGGGAAACTTCTATATCCCATTCTCACCAATGAACAGGGTATCCAAACAAAACTAAACAGAGAAATACTGGAGCTAACATTATAAACCAAATTGATCTTACAGATACTTATAGAACATTTTACCCAAGCACAAAAATATACCTTCTTTTTTTCACCTCATGGAACTTTCTCTGAAATTGACTGTATCCTTGGACACAAAACCAGTCTAAAAATATACAGGGAAATTGAAATAAATCCCAGCACCATATTGACTACCACAGATATCAACAACAGAAATCTTACAAAATCAGAGAAATCAACAAGTCTGTGCTGAATGAAAAATGGGTCAAATCCTACAAATTCATAGAAACCAAATAAGTCTCTAATGAATGAAAAAAATGGGTCAAAATAGAAATAAAAAAGGAAATGAAAGACTCTATAATTCAATGAAAATGAATACACAGCATATTCAAACTTATGGGATACAATGAAAACAGTGCTACCAGGAACATTCATAGGATTAAATGCCTGCATAAAAAATTGGAGATAGCTCACAATAGCAGCTTAACAACACACCTAAGTCTCTAGAACAATAAGAAGTAAACAAAACTGAGAGAAGTAGATGGGGAAGAAATAATAAAATTTACACTGAAAACAATAAAATAGAACAAAGAGAACAGAACAAAGAATCAATGAAAGGAGGAGTTGGTTCTAGAGAAAGTCAACAAGATAAACACTTACCCATACTAACCAAAAGACAGAGAGAGAATAGTCAGATTAATAAAATAAGATTTAAAGTTGAGCATAACAGCAGACACTAAGGAAATCCAGCTAATTACAAGGACATACTTTTAAAACCTGTACTCCACTATTTTGGAAAACCTAAAAATTAAATGGATGGAACTAGGAAAAAAAAAATCCCAAGTGAGGTAACCCAGAAAGACAAATATGGTAAGTATTCACTTGCACGTGTATATTAGCAGTTAAGTATGTGAAAATCAAACTTATCCCCTGGAGGTTTGGTGAAGAAAATAGCTCTTTTGGGAGATACTTGGATTTCCTGGGGAAGGGGAAGCAGAATAGATTTTATGGGTGGGTTTAGGAGTAGATAGAGATGGGAATAAGAAAGGGAAGCATCAGGTAGGCATGGGATGTATGGAGAGTGTGGGAAGAGACAGATGGATTTGGTGGGCATTTGAGGGGTTTTGTGGAAATGTAGTGCAGAGGAAGCTTCTTGTAATCTATGAGGATGATCTTAGTGAGGACTCCAAGTAATGGGGGAAACTGAGTCTCAAATGGCCATTTCTTGTAGCCAGGCAAAGCTTCCAAAGGCAAGACAGGGTTGTATTGGATAGAGTTGTTGGCCAAGTGGTCCCTTGGAGATCCAAACACAACCCAGGCTGATGCTAACTGACAACAGTCCCCATTCCTGAGGACACCATCCACACAACTCATTGGATATGGAGAGGTCAAACAGGCGTCTGTATGGCGCCTACACCCCTATGTTCTAATCTCTTCGGTGATGGAAGGTTCTCTGTAGGCTATGGAGAAAGAAACATGAACACCCTCCCAGCCACCAAACCTTTGGCTTACACTCTNTCCTGCTTGCAAGGTGTGCTGGGTCAAAGGTGGGGTAGAACTTGTGGGAGTAGCTAACCAATGTTTGATTTAACTTGAGGCCTTCACCCATGAGGGAAAGTCCATGTTCACCATTGTCTAGCTGCTGGAGACTGGTCAGTCCAGAGACCTAAGATAGAACCAAACATGAATGGTCAAAAAAGAAAAGTCAACGACATGATTTCTAATGATATTCTGCTGTACTCTCAGGTCACGGCCTTGTCTAGCAGCAGAAGGCAGCAGATGCAGAGACCCACACCCAGGCATTACACAGAGAGATGGTCTAAACAGAGATCTTTACCAGGCCTCTGCCCTTGAAGCTTAGGGAATCCGGCTGAAGAGACATAGGTCAGAGTGGATGGAGGATATCAGGAAAACACAGCCTACTGAAACAACTAAGCAAGGCCCATATGGGCTCATGGAGAATAAGGCAGCAAGCACAGGGCTTGCAGGGGTCCACATCAGGACCTCTGTGCATAGACTATGGCTGTAGTTTTTGTGGGACTCCTAACTGTGGGAGCAGGTGTGTCTCTGATTCATTTGCCTGCTCTTGGAACTCTTCTTCTGTTGGGCTGCCGTGTCCAGTCTCAATATGAAGGCTTGGCCTTTTCTTATTGAATTCTGTTTTGTTGTGTTTGGTTGTCTATTCAAGGCCTGCTCTTTCCTGAAGGGAGACAGAGGGACACTGGGTCAAGTAGGGAGGGTAGGTCAGGGGGTGGGCATCTTGGAGGAATCAAGAGGGGTAAGCTCTAGTTGGGATCCACTATATGAGAGAAGAATCTATTTTCAACAGTAAAAGAAAGATATTCTAGGCAAGTTGATATATATATATATATATATATATATATATATATATATATATATATATATATTCAACAATATCATGCTTTCAGGACTGTGAACATGTCAGGGATGACATTGTAAAATAATTTAGGTCCATACTATGGAGCAGACAACCAATATATATTTGTGGCTATCTCGGAATTGAATGACTTTAGATCATTATATTCAAAGAACTAGATGAACAATATGGAAAAAATAATAATATGGGCCACCTCGGTATGCTTATTTTATCTCCACATATAATTTAAGAGAGGTTTTGAGTTAGGTGGCCCTTAAATTTACATCAGATGGTGGGAATCATTGAAGGAAGTATTATTAGCTGAATGCCAAGAGGCTTAATGCTGTAGAGACTGCATTTGAAAGATGACCTGTCTATCAAGTGTCCTGTCATGTGATACAGGAAAGAAGAGCAATTGTAGACATTATCAAACTCCATGTTGAACATATTCTGTGGACAGATAACAGGGAAGTACTTAAGACTCTCTGCTATGTGATCTGTCATTTTTCATTTTGATCAATTTTTTAAATTAATCTGGTCACCAAGCTTCCCTATTTGTCTGAATTGGCTTTTATATGGCCAAAAATACTTGATGTGGCTGTCTAGAGGAAATAAATCCAGTTTGGCGAGGGAACAAATACTCAAAAGAATAACAAGACTCATTTTTCCCTGTTTTTTCTTTTTGGCTGTTGATTACACATGACCTGAACCAACTCCTTCATTTTCATCTTTTCATCTCTGAACCAGGGAGAGCAGTAACATTACTGCTTGATAAAATGTTGGAAAACATCGACTTTTTCTGATTGCGGAGGATTGTTAGAAATCATTGACTAAAACTGTAGAGATTCTCATTGCTATTTTAGTTTAAGCAACATACTGCCATAGGTTGTATTTTAATTACTAGCTAGGTTTCTAAATGCAGACTGTAATTTGATAAAATATCTGTAATGTAGGCAAGCTACTATAGCTAAATACCCTTGCCATTTGTTTATACATATTGTATGTATATATGGGTACCATATGCACAATATGGCGATTCACAATAGGTCTAGTCTTCTGAGGGGGCTGCTTCAGAATGGTGTTTGTAATAGTAATGGTTTTGGGAAGAATCAAAATGTGCATCTTGTCCTCACCCTCTATCCTAAGTACCTGCATCCTCATGATGATCCTGCAATGCCAGAAATGAACTAGATGTGTTGTTTCACACGTTGTAAGTTCTCATCAGGATGGCAAAACACCCATTTGTGGGAACATGAGTCACGAAGAGCAGAAGGGCAACAGGGAAGATATGAGATGAGTCAGTGAACTGGAATACAGGATGAGTATCACATGTAGCAAGAAGTAGTTTGCCCTTTGGTTCATATAAAGTGAAAAGCCACAGACATGTTTTTAAGGTGAGTGTGATATAAATTAACTTTTGTTTTCAGAAGTGATGTAGGACACTGTATGAAAACAGCTTGTAGAAGTATTTGAAAAAGCATAAATAACAGCCAGGAAGCTCCCCAGGCAGCTTCATTGAAAAGGACATAGATGACCATTTCTTCAGCCTTCCTTTTACCACAGTTCCCCATGGTACCCATGGGTGTGATATTGAAGTGTCTCTGGGCTATTTTAACATGTTGATAAGCCGCAGTTGAGGAAAGCATATGCCCTTTTAAGTATAATCTGAAAATGCATCTTCCAAATGTTCTGTTATGTAAATGAGAAATCCTTCTTCAATAATTTTTATATTTGTTGCAGAACCAAAGATTTACAGGTTAAAAACTAATCAGAGAGGCAACAAATTGATAGAAATAAACAATAAGATTAGACAATATCCCAATACGAAGACATGAATGATTTACTGTTCATTCACTAATTAGCCAGAAGAGACAAATTTTGTGAAGTAAATCAATAGTCCATGGACAATTTGATTATCTAACCAATGAGGTGAAGTGGTCCATATGACTAAATTAGGAAACTGTAAATTTCTTACTATTGGTGAGATGAAACACAGATGTCCCTCAATAGAGGAATGGATACAGAAACTGTGATACATTTACAAAATGGAGTACTACTCAGCTATTGAAAACAATGAATTTATGAAATTCTT
>NC_034606.1:17649379-17651852 GCF_900095145.1 Mus pahari | reverse complement strand
AACAGAGGTGGGGGGAGGGGTATGGGAATCTTTCGGGATAGCATTTGAAATGTAAATAAAGAAAATAATAATAATAATAAAAAAAAGAAAATAATAATAATAATAATAATAATAATAATAATAATAATAATAATAATAAATTGTACCATTTTCAATGGGAACATCAGCAACAGACTTCTCAGAAAGTCTTGATGGTTTGAGAAATATTTGGGATAAGGAATTAAACTGTTCCAAAAGAAGTATTATACCTTCCCCACAAAAGAAACTAGAAATAAACCTTCCCAAACTTCATAGAAGTCTCACACTTCCATATGGCTGCAAGGCTGAACTCGAAAGCGGGAAAGAACAACTTAAGTAATATGTTGTTCCTCAACCTGCTGGAGGAAGAGTGAATTCTCATTGTCCCAAGACTTCATAAAGCTGCTGTCCTATGAAGAGGTGATCAAAAGGCATTTGGCCAAATCATAAAGGAAAAATTATACAAGTGTATGAATATCAGTGAATAAAAATAACACGCTTTCGCATTTTTGTACATGTACAGTGATTTCAATAGTTTAAAAAGTCGGGGGTTAGGGCGAGCTGGGGATTCAGCTGAGTGATGGAGCACTTGCCTTTCAGGGGGGATATTGACCAGTGATGGAATGTTTGCCTCACAGCCTTAA
Source organism: Mus pahari (assembly GCF_900095145.1). Lineage (NCBI taxonomy): Eukaryota > Metazoa > Chordata > Mammalia > Rodentia > Muridae > Mus > Mus pahari. The sequence continues at coordinate 17,651,190 of NC_034606.1, read as the reverse complement.
ATCAAGATCCCTGATTCAATTTCTAACACTAGAAGATTTTTCAATTATGTAATTTCCTTGCTCACTTTAAGTAGATGCGTATATATGAATATGTGCATTTGTCTATATATACACATGCATATATAGAGAGACATGCATACATATATACACATGCATATAAACATATATACACATGCATATATACACATGCATATATATACATATATACATATATATTTATATTTGAAATTTAATGCATCCATGGTTTATTATACACTTTATTTAAGTCTGTTCCCTCAAATACACAAACCTCAGATGCCTCAAAACCTGGGTCTCCCTTTTAAACTAGAGTTGTGGCTGTATAGGTGGAGAAAAGAGATGGGGGATGATGGAGTTTTGAGGAAAACGGTGTGATTAGTCTTCTTGAGAGGGTAGAACAGTTTCCTGGGGATGGATGAATTCTAGCTAAGAGGCAAAATGAACCCTCTAAAGTCACACAGCTCAGCCTAACTGGTTTGTAAGGTTACCTCTGCTCTGTGGTCACATGCACACCTCTAGTTTCCTTAGGGTGGTTTTAAGGATTGAATCAGACAAGACCTCCAGAGTAGGATACTTCCAATAACGCCAGACATACTGTTGAATATTCTAGTAAGTGTGGCTATTATAAAATAATGAGGTTTATTCCTTTCATATGTGTAGGACTGAAAATTAGGGAAAACCTCTATTTACCAGTCTGTCTACTGAACTCAGTCCACTATTTCGTTCATTTCTAAGATTTTAGGAGATTAAGGACTTTTCTCAGTACTCCTTCCTGTTCCTTTTTACTGGGTCAGCATATAAAAAGGGTGGTTTCTCGAAAACAGCTGAGCGTGTTGGCTGATTAGCTTAGGGAACATGTCAGAGGCATGTCTGATGAATGTCACTGACAGACCCAGACACTCCACAGCAGGTGGTTGCAACCCTTACTTTCAAGTGTAGTGGATGAAGAGGTCACATGTCTAATGATGCAAGATCACTACAAACTTCTAGGACATCAGGACACTTCTCACATAACCAGTCATAGTTTAGACTCACTATTTTATGCAGATTTAAAGGGTGGAGTATTCAAGATGAATCTATCCTAGGAGTGTTATTGGGTGAATGTTTTTTGAAATGTGTTCACTGTCCAATAACTCTCCTAAGTCCTTTTTAGCTTCTTAGTTATGCCTGCAAAACTCAGTCATTTAAGTGACAATAGTCACTTGTATTGCTTTGTGAGGAAAATCTCATAAATGTCTTTAGTTTCAAGGTGCTGTTTTAAAGTAGTTTCTGATGCATCATCTACTAAGACCCTAGCTCTCACTTACGTCTAGTTCTGTGAGAAGACCATTGAAGGTCTTCAGATCCTCAGGCTGAAGCTTCGATCATACGCAATTGTTTTGCAAAGGAAAACTGGAGAGCAAAAATTGGGGTTCTGTGGAAATGTCCTGTTGCATTTTTACAGCTAAGATGACTGCCTATAGTCTCTGAGGATAGCACACCTTCAACCCTTAATCTGGTAGGCTCCTAGAACTTGTGGTTTGCCAAATTTACCCTTGCTTGTTCTTTTGTTTGTTGGGGATTCTGCTTTCTGGGTCTCTCAGTGAGTCTCTCACCAGGTATATTTCAGTTATATTTCTTATTCCAACCTTTGTTCTCCACCTTCTCTTTAAGCAGTGTGATACTTTCAATACCATGCAAAATGTTTTATTTTCTTTAGTAGAGCACATTTTTCCACAGGAGAGCCTCAACTCACCTCTTCTTTTCCTTTTTTTTTTTTTTTAAGACAGGATTTCTCTGTATAGCCCTGGCTG
>NC_034606.1:17635410-17648309 GCF_900095145.1 Mus pahari | reverse complement strand
TCTGTATAGCTCTGGCTGTCCTGGAACTCACTCTTTAGACCAGGCAGGCCTCGAACTCAGAAATCTGCCTGCCTCTGCCTCCCAAGTGCTGGGATTAAAGGCGTGCACCACCACTGCTGGGCTCGATGAACCATTTTCTAATCCCATCCATATTACCACTTTAGCAGGACTCTCATACTGAGACTGGATCTCTCTGATTAGATTACTATCTTGGCTGGGCTTTCGGAGAAAGAGCTGTCTCTGCCTCTCTGGTGCTGAGACTGTAGGCTTGCAATGCTGCATCCAGCTTTAACTCAAGAACTGAGCCTCTGAAACTCAGATCTTCCTGCTTGCATGGCAAGATTTTTACAGACTGAGGCATCTGTTATTTTCTTAGTACAATATGTATCCCCTCTAGGTCTAACCTGACATCTCCATTCTTCCTCATGGAGACACTGGAGAATACAGAGGCCAGAGCCAGTGACAAGTGTCCTTCATTTTACTTTGATAGTCTGAATTCAATTGTAACTGTAGATGAACAGGAAGTGACATTTGGGAATTCTGGAGTCAGCCTGTCAGGTTCCACCTCACTTCCTCCATCGGAAACAGAATATTTCCTGCTCATTTTTTATCATCTTTCTTGTAATGAAGTGCCTAGTGCTAAATTAATATTGTGACCTCTTAACCCCTATAAGAAAAAGGAGGCTGACCCTGTTGTAGCATAAGCAATCACTTTCTGTGTTTTTGACTCCTTGCTAATGTCCTTAGGACCAGATACTCCTCTTTAATTATAGTATTCAGACATCTGAATCTGACCTACTTATTTTAGGACATGCCCAGACATTCAATGTTTATGATTATTCCCAGAAATGTAGGAAACAAACAAGTAAACAAATGCCTTAGATCACTTCATGTCTTGCAGTAGCTGTTCAAAGGAGAAGCTGATAAAGCATTCTACTTCTTTGTCTAAATAACAAGTAAAGGTGGCCTTCCTTGTCTCATCTCCATGGGCTTAACTTGGTTTCAGAGTGACTGCAGCTACATGCCTGGAGTGACTGCTTTTAAACCATTAAGTCTCAACTCCACCTAAACATTTTCCTTATTAGTCACTGTCGAACCATTGCCTGTACTTGCAGCATCTGAGAAAATGAAGGCTTTTGGTCAAGATGCCTTTACATCCTCCCCAGCATAGAAATACTTCCTCAGGCACAGCCAGTCTCTGAGGAAGCTCCAAGATGGCAGGTGCCTCTGACATACCTAGGACAGCCCCAGTCCTCCAGGTGAATGGAAAGCAGAAGTCTGGAGTCTGTACGTGAAAAGTTTCCCCAAACATCTGCATCCTTATCACAAGTCTAGAGTCTGTATATAAAAAGATTTTCCCTAAACATTTGCATCTTTAAAAATCATTAGATTAACAGTCCCTGAACTCTTAAATTCACAGTTCCTAGAAAAAAAAATTGACATGATTATAAAGGACTGCCTATTCTTTGATCACTTGCCTTGATCAAATAAAAAAAAAAAAAGGAATTTTACTTTTTCAATTGTTTCGTTAAAGGATGAACAGACACATCTAAATTGCAGAAAACAGAATTCTCCTCATCTCTGATTTGATAATACAATATATGGACTTCCTACTTCCACACACACTTGTGAGGACCTTCTATTGGAAGCGAGCAAGTCTGAGCTCTGCTCTGGGAATAGCACCATGCCCATTCATGTGTTCTTCATCTCAGCAACACTCACTGGGGATGTGTCATCCTGAGAGCTCTACTTCTGAGTTTTTTCTTATCAGTAGGTTGGAACGGTCTTTCTGTGCCTCAAGTGTCTCTGCCTCCTGGGTGTGTTCTCCCGATGATGGCTTTGAACTTCATGCTGTTGCTCTGGGATCATAACTCACGGTGTTTATGGGCTTAATGTAGATTACTCATTTTGAAACAGGACCAGTCTTGAATATATATATATATATATATATATATATATATATATATATATTCCACAACTTGTAATCTGTAACATGGATGGTAATTCCTTCAGTTTCTAAGGACTGCAGTTAGTTTGTCCTAGTGTGTCCCTCATATGATCTCATTTATTTAAGGCAATGAGGTTATTTTTTTTTTAACCAACATATTAAAAGCTGACAACCACTAAAGGAGTTCCTAGGAAGGCACATGTCATTATGTTACTTCACACAGATCTACGGGGACAAGTTGGTCACAGGGCTGGGTTAGAGGACGTGAGGGTTGGGGAGCATGGCCTCATTTTTTTATTAAGGTTTTCATGGGAAGAGACAAGCAAGGAAGGATAAACAAACCTAGCAAGTTTGGGACCGAAAAGCATGAATAATTTGGGTCAACTCTTGATTATTGGTATGAGCTCTATCTGTTAACTTGCCCTATTCATTAGGTCAGAGAGGATACTGGCTAAGTTAAGGAGGTAGCTGGAGCATGGACTCTAAAATGGCTGATGCGCATATGGAGGAGGGGATGAAGGCCATTCTGTGGTACCTCTAGGAATTAGCTAGACCTGGGAAAGGCAGCCTATGTCTTATCAGTGAGGATCTAGAAACCAGGTTGTCAGGGATACAGAAAACAGGAAAACATGGATCCAGTTAAGATTCATCCTTGTGCTATCAAGCCCGAAAACAAAATTCATTTATGTTCCATATGACCCATAAACACACAGCTTAGTGGACATTTTATACAACAACTGCAAGAACTTTGCACATGAAACAAAGCTTCCTGGAGTGGATTATTTTTTTTCAGTTGTAGCATCGTGATAACAATAAAATAATTTCACATCTGGAAGCATTTCAAATTTTGGAGTTTCAGGTTATGGCTGCACCACTTACAACAAGAGTCTTTTTCTTCTCTTAAAACACTTTCATGTTTAAGGTATGAGTCTTAAGATACGAAAGCATGGAAATTTATTTGTTTGTTTGTTTTTCTTGTGGGTGAAAAGGAAATCTCCTGCCCTATTACAAATTCAGAGAACGGGAGGTAGAAAAAGGGTGATTGCCAGATTTATACAAAAAGTAGGCAGAGGAATTGGTGTTGAAACAGCTGATTTATAAGTTTGAGGCTGTAACGTGTTTTATTTCTTCAAAGCTTACTCAGTATCAGGTTGTGCTAGATGGTTTTTTAAAAATGATTTATTATTTTATCATCACAATCATCTTAAAATGTAGGTATCATTATAAGTGCTTTAAAAATTATTTACTTAACACAATAACTCTATGAAATAGAGTCCTTTGTATTATAGATAAAGTTTATGACAATATTATAGATGAGGTTTACGAGGGGGATTTATGAGATGACGGTTTTTATTTGGTTTGCGATTGTGTACATTCCGTAAAAGCACGAAGGAAGGGTAACTCTAGAACCTTGCGGTTTGGTTTTCGTGTCACCTCTTACCACTCTGTTACCACGTGACTTTGATTAGATCACTTGATCTCTGAAAAGTGTCTTTCCTCATATGAATGATGGGAAAGCTTTCTTTGGGGTTTGTAGTAATCACTAATTTCAGTTAGACAGCAAGTAGCATGATCATAACACAATTCCTGGCACATAGAAAATGTTCTCAAGATTAGTTATGATTATCATTCTGAATTTTGTTCTTCTTGAGACCACCAACAGTTGTTCTTGGTTTCAACAATTGTTTTTACTTCAGGGGAACAAGGTTTCCTTGTTCAGTACAAAAAGAGGATATTTGGAGGTTTGAAGAAAGAGGCAATTGGGGGAGGGTCCTTGGGGTAGGTAGTAGAGAAGGTAAGGGATGGATACAAGGTACATTGTATACTTGCATGAAGTTTTCAAAGAATAAATAAAAATATTGTACAGAACTCTCCAATAACTATTAAGGATAGTTTTCCAAAGAAAAAAATATTAAAATATTATGCTTATGAATAGAAGACAAGAGCAGCAATTTCTATACATAACATCTTTTCATTTACTTTCCATGAAGGCCATCACTCAATTTCTATTAAAAATAAAGGAGTAAATATTATAACACATAAAAATGAATGTAAAATATCATGCATCTCCCTAATCTGCCACCACAGTAAGAGAAAAAAGGTCCTTGTCTGTGTTCTTTGCACATTTATGGAGGTTTTTTCCTCTCTCTCTCTCTCTCTCTCTCTCTCTCTCTCTCTCTCTCTCTCTCTCTATTGGTCTAACCTCTTGTCATTGTCCAGGTCATACAGAATTGCTCTTAATAATCGGCTTCCAAAGTGTTTGTTCAAACGTGTTTAATAGAAAGTCAAGTGATGAGGATGCTGCTTTTCCTGTGGAGCCAGCTGCATGGCTCATTAGCTCATTCGGTCAGCAAGGATTAGCTGACAGTGTGCCTTCATTTCTTCTTTCCTAACGCCGTCCTATTATTCTTGGTGAATACCCTTTCCACGGTCCAGAGCAATCCGCTCCTGCCCTTGATGTTCCTATACCCTTCAGGTGTTAGCAGAATGTTATCGTGACCCCTCCCTACATTAACTGTCACGTAGGCTCACATATTTCATTCTTTTCATCTCTCCCCATAACTCCATTCCCTTAGGCCTATAATCATTGTGTTACTCTTCTTTGAGTCCTTTCCAGTTTGTCTGCATCTTTCTGGAAAGAAGCCCCCACCCCCACCCCCCCCGAGAAATGACTGCACTGCTAGGAATACATTTTTCACAGAGCTCCCTGGAGGCAGGGGGATGCTGGCTTGGAGAAATAATACTGTCTCAAGTCAACCTCAACACGAGATGGTGCCTTTGAAGTGTGTACTGTAATTTCTCATTGACAGGGTTCACAACCAACCTCCTTGATGAGATTGCCCGAAAGAAGAGATCACACACAATTTACCTGTATGGCGTGAATAAGTGCCTTTCACTTTGGTTGTACATCACACTGGATCACACTGTTAGCATCCTGTTCCCATTCCCAGGCATTCAAAGAAATTTGATGCAGAATAGGACCTGGACATTGTAATGATTTAAAGCTCTCCAGACAATTTTAATGCACAGCACAATTAGAAACCACTCCTTAGTTAATGCTTCTCTTTCTCCTCTTCTTCCTCTCCTTCTCTTCCTTTCTCTTTTCTTCCTCTACTCCTTCTTCCCCTTCTTCCTCTTCTTTTCTTCTTCCTCTTTTTATTCTTCACTAATAGCTCATAGCCTTTCCCGCAGGAGTTTGACTCCCAGCTTCCTGCAGCTAACATTTCCATTGCCCTCTGTATTGCTAATACAAACACTTCCATGCCACATTTCATCTACTGTTAGAATTTCTAAGAGGAGTCTTGTGTGATTGGCCTTTTCTTTCTGCTTCTCTGTCTATGGTCTTGTGGCTCAGCATCTCCTCTCTCCTGCCACTCTACCTCATTTCTGCATTTCCTCAGCTCTTTTTTCAGCATCTCCTCTCTCCTGCCACTCTACCTCATTTCTGCATTTCCTCAGCTCTTTTTGCTGAGGACCTGCTTTGTTTCAATGACTACAAGAGTTCACAATAATGTTTTCTAGGAAATTTGATTTTGAGAGTAGCATAAATATCCAGATGAAACTAAGTAGTTTATATTTGATAAAATTTCAAGGTTCAAGCTTGCATATTTACAATGTCTATGTCACTTCAGTACTGGTCCTTAGTCTTCACTTGTAGAATGGTTTTAATTACAAAGCACTGAACATAAAGTATAGAGACTCCTCTTAGAATTTTCATCCTGCATGTGCGAGTGCGAAAGCACCCTGCTCAAGAAGTGCCCTATAGGTTGCTGCCTGCTGCTTTAAATTGCTGAAAGAGTAACAGGTGTACCACCAGAAAACATGCCAAATTAGTGTATTGATTATTTCAGGCTAAAATCAACGGAAGAGCTGTAACCTCACAACAAAACAAAACAAACAAACAAACAAAAAAACCCAAAAAACAAAAAACAAAAAACAAAACAAAAAAACCTCTTGCTCTGTGATTTCCTATATGTTGTGGGCCACAGTGATGTTTTCCCAGGTGGATGTCATTCCCAAGGCTAGAAATTAGCAGCTACCCCGAGATCCTGGTAAGTGGGACCACATTATGCCCCAGTAAACAGACTCTAGGACAGAACCTGAAGGGTCTTTCAGTTTTCCAGATCTGTTAGTAACAGCTAGAGTTTTATTACTTGTGACTAGTTATTCATGTATCCCGCCGTTCTCTTACAAACTTAAGTGCCTTGTGGTGCAGGGATAGCTTGATTGATGCTTTCACATAGTTATTGTTCTGTATTCAAAACGTACAACATGATTATGCTTTGGATTTTTTTCTGTGGCCTGAAGTCAGATACGGAGATTTTCAGGTCTAAGCAAAAGTAAGAATACTTTTATGCCTTTCTCCTAGCAATCAGCTAAAGAGGCTTTGTGAGAACCAAAGGATATGGAGAAATCTCCGCTCCTGTGAGACCAAGGGATATAGAGGATCTCTGCTCCTCCTTAATAGTGGGTGTAAAGTTCACAGGAATATGAAACTTCACTCTTCTAGAATTTTAATTACAACAACAAGAACAATATGTGCTAGGCTGGCATGATTTGGAGTTCATTCTCTTTTAACTGATCTTTCAATTTATTTATTTATTATCATTATAATTTTACTTTTAGCATAATCAAAAGAAATACCGACAAAACACAACTTATACAAGACTAACCAACCCAGCATCCTGATCCCCAGAGACCTTCCTTCTAGCCAAGATGCTGAAAGCCACATCTCCAGAATGTAGGACAGAGAACAGCGCTGAAGGGGCAGCACGTCAGAACAAGCTCTTGACCCTTGGGTACAATGCATTTTTCTTGGTAACAATGTGGAAACTCTTCACTTGAGACTTGCACAAGACTGAAAGGCCTGCAGGTAACTCTAATTCATTATTTCTTTATCTCCTCATCCTGCCTTTTTCTGAACACTGACAGCTTGGAAAATCGAAGACAACAGTGTACTTATCTATTTTCTAAGCCAGTCATGGTATGTGTCTGAGGTCAGGGGAAGCCCTGGGTCTTCATTAATCCCAGTAATGAGTCGAAAAGAAAAGAAGCAAAACTATAGAGATTCTTTCTCACACAGCAGCTTACAATAAATGTTTCTCAGGGATCTAAGTCACTGGTAGACCAATTACAGCCATTTCATGAAGGAGGCATAATAAAGTAGGAGAGAACCCTATCTATTAAAACTAAGAGTACCTTATTTAGTAATTTTTCTCTGGCTGAAGTATGTTTTTATAACATTTCCACTAGTCTGCCAGGTAGTTAATCTACATCCTTTTGTCAGGTCACAAAAGAAATTGGAAACATCAGCTATCTCTAGACTTAGAATAATTGTAGAACACCATTATCCCGAGGATAAAAAGTTCAGCATAACAAACATTTCCAAGATACTTGCGAAGAAAAACATGATAACAACTTCTCAGAAGGGTTTATTTAATTAATAGAAAATTTATCAATGATTAGAAAGAGACTGCTCTGAAATATTTTTGATCTTGTCGCAAGGAAGAGAAGTCCAATGGAAACTCTGGCACCATTAATTGATTGTGGCAGAGAGCTGTGCCAATGTGAAGAACTATCTGAATGAACTTCACTGTGTTCATCTGGGAAGTTATCATTGTCTATAAAAATAATAAGGGGAGTTCATTCTGTGTACTAACTCAGTGTAGACAAGAGAATTTTTTTCTCTGTCTCTCCCAAGGGTGATACAGGGGCTTTTCATGGAAGAGAAAGTGCTTTTGACTGACTCCAAACCCGCTCCACTAGGATACTGTTGTTGTGGTTACAGTTTAAACATGACTTTTAACTAATTCTAAAATCATCTGTTTGGCAAGCATACAATGGGAAGAGCGAGAAGGTATAGAGCACTATATGTTCTGCTGTTTTTGCTTCGTGAATTGTGGAGAAGCTGAACATAATTAAGAACTACTGAGATTCAGTTGATGAATTGCCCTATGCTAACAAGTCAACTTTAACTGCAGGAGAAAAGGTTCCACATTTTCTTTTTCTTTTTTTCTTTTTTCTTTTGCCTTAGTATTTTAGCTCTCTGTCTAGAAGAATCAAACAAAAGTAATGTGAATATGACCCATTTCATGATATGGAAGTGAAATAGGATTAAAATTACATTAGCATTGGTAGTAAGGCTGCTTACTCATTGTAGTTTGCATATGTGTACTAAAAATTAGTTCTGCTCTTAGATTTCTGCCCTTCTTAATCAATCACATCCATGAAGTTTTTCAAAATATCTGTTTTTTTTTTTTTTAAGTTTCAGGTAGTTATAATAGGAAATATCTAGTTCAATTGGCTCTGCCCTCTACCCTACTAAGTTCCAACATGCATGAAATTTGTCTGAACAATATCAATCTGATATAAGCTTTACCAAAAACATAAAGAGTGCAGGCGAATTACAGGAGGTCATTTATTCCCAGGTCAGACGCAGATAACTGTCAGTTATTCCAATATATCTCCATAAGGGGCTGCAAGTTTTCTTCCATTACTATGAGTGATTAAAACAGTTCTAGAATTTCAGCTTCAGAATTTCTGGTAAGACCAACCTACATTTTTTGATTTGGCAAATTCTCATAATTTGAAGATGGATTTTGTTTTTTTTTTTATTTTAGGGAATAACTTAATAACGCCATCATAGACTTGGATACCTTTTAAAGCGGTGGTCAAAAACTAAACCGCAACTCCTCTCGAACCATCAAACAGATTTTTCAAAACTCTGGTTCACAAACAGGCTTTCACGGTAACACGGAGGGAAAGAGCTTACTGCTATGTAAGCATTAACAGCTGTTGGTGAAAGTCACAGGTGCTTGCTCTGAACTGGTAAGATAAGTTTTGTCATAGAGTTTGTAAAACCAAGTTTCATCTTGATTGTCAGTTCAACTGGACCTGGACTCAATGAAGAGACAAGACTCTGGGGATACATGCGATGGATTTTCTTGATTTCATTAATTGAAGTACCTACACTGCTATGTTACGATAAGCATCAGGATAAAAGCAGCTTCTTTAGGGGAGGGTATTTCTTGCATCATGGTTCAAGGTAATGTCTGTCATAGTGGAGAACTTGAGGTGGCAGGAGTATGAAGCACCTGGTTACACTGTCCTCGCTGGTTTTGTGTATCAACTTGACACAGCTAGGGCAGTCAGAGAGGATGTAATCTCCTTTGAGAAAATGCCTCTGTGGGATCCATCTGTAAGGCATTTTCTCAAGGAGTGATCAATGAGGTGGTGTGTGCCACAATTGTGGGTGGTGCGTACCATCTCTGGGCTGGTGGTCCTGGGTTCTACATACAAGAAAGCAGACTGAGAAAGCAACGGGAAACAAACCAGTAAGCAACCCCCCCCCCTCCATTGCCTCTGCATCAGCTCCTGCCTCCAGGTTCTAGCCTTGTTTGAGTTCCTGTCCTGACTTTCTCCAGTGATGGACTGTGATCTGGAAGTATAAACCCAATAAACCCTTTCCTCCTCATCTTATGGTTTGGTTATGGTGTTTCATCAGAGGAATAGAAACCCTCACTAAAACATGCAGAAACAAACAAAAAATACAAAGAAATTATGTACGGACTCTTTCCTCTCCTTCCAGATTACAGTGTGATATGACCAGCTTCAAGCTCCTGTGTCTTGACTTCCTACCATGATGGAGTAGCCCTTTGCTAAGAGCCAGAACATAACACCTCTTTCCTTAATTTTCTTTTATCAAGTTTTTGTTCTTTGTTAGCTTGTTATTGTTTTTGTTTTTTGGCATCACAGCACTGGAAGAAGTTAGTAAGACAGAATATAAGAATTTATCCTTACAGCAGCTCTGAAAAGATTGCCCATTTAAGCACCAGCGACTTCCTAATTCAAAAGTTTATGCTTTTCCTCTTTACAAAGTAGTGCTGGAGACACGGAACTCAGTGATACAGCACATGCTAACCACGCCAGGTTCTTTCCCCAGTACATTGAAAAACATAATGAAACAACCCATTTCACAGAATTAGAGTAAAAAATAGACATGATGAAAGAATTTATGAGATAAAATACAAGTTTGTTCTAATTAATAGCAGTTATGTTTCCAGACTGTTTTATTTGAAGAACAATTCCACTTAAATGAAAACATTGCATCTGTTCTCATGAAGGAACTGAAAATTTTTTTTTGTATTCCCTTCTTAAAAATTGGATATTTTCTTTATTTACATTTCAAATGTTTTCCCCTTTCCAGGTCTCCTATTCGGAAAACCCCTATCCCATCCCCCCTCCCCCTGCCTCTGAGGGTGCTCAACCACCCACTTACCCACTCTCATCTTCCTGTCTTGGCATTCCCTTACACAATGGGGCATCAACACCCTCAAGCCCAAGGATCCCTCCTTCCACTGATGTCCAATAAGGGCATCCTTTACCACATGGGCCCCCCATGTGTACTCTTTGGTTGGTGATTCCATCCCCAAAACTCTAAGGGGTCTGGCCTATTAACACTGTTGCTCCCCCTCATGGGGCTGCAAACCTCCGCAGCTCCTTCAGTCCCTTCCCCATGCTCAGTCCAATGGTTGGATGCTAGCATCTGCCTCTGTATTTGTCAGGGTCTGGCAGAGCCTCTCCTGAGACAGCTGTATCAGGCTGCTGCAAGCAAGCACTTCCTGTCATCCACAATGGCATCCGGTTTTGGTGACTGTATATGGAATGGATTCTCAGGTAGGGAAATCTCTGGATGGCCTTTCCTTCAGTCTCTGCTCCACAAACCGTCTCCATATTTCATCCTGTGAGTATTTTGTTCCTCTTTCTAAGAAGCACTGAAGCATCCACACTTCCTTCTTGTTGGGCTTTATATGGTCTGTGAGTTGAATCTGAACTTTTGGGCTGATATCCACTTATCAGTGAGTGCATACCATGTGTGATCTTTTGCGATTGGGTTACCTCACTCAGGATGATAATTTCTAGTTCTATCCATTTGCCTAAGAATTTCATGTATTCATCATTTTTTATAGCTGAGTAGTAATCCATTGTATAAATGTACCACATTTTCTATATCCATTCCTCTGTTGAAGGACATCTGGGCTCTTTCTAGCTCCTGGCTATTATAAATAAGGCTGCTATGAACATAGTGGGAGATGTGTCCTTATTACATGTTGGAGCATCTTCTAGGTATATGCCCAGGAGTGATATAGCTGGGTGTTCAGGTAGAACTATGTCCAATTTTCTGAGGACCCGCAAGACTGATTTCCAGAGTGTTTGTACCAGCTTGCAATCCCACCAGCAATGGAGGAGTGTTCCTTTTTCTCCATATTCTTGACAACATCTGTTGTCATCTGAGTTTTTGATCTTAGCCATTCTGACTGGTGTGAGGTGGAATCTCAGGGTTGTTTTGATTTGCCTTTCCATGATGACTAAGGATGTTGAACATTTCTTTAGGTGCTTCTCAGTCATTCCTGTTTCCTCACTTGAGAATTCTCTGTTTAGCTCTGTTCCCCATTTTTTTAATAGGGGTATTTGGTTCTGTGGAGTCTAACTTCTTGAGTTCTTTGTATATATTGGATATTAGTCCTCTATCAGAATTAGGATTGGTAAAAATCTTTTTCCAGTTGGTTGGTTGCCATTTTGTCCTATTGACAGTGTCCTTTGCCTTACAGAAGCTCTGCAATTTTATGAGGTCCCATTTGTTGATTCTTGATCTTAGAGCAAAAACCATTGCTGTTCTGTTCAGGAACTTTCCCCCTGTGCCCATGTACTAGGGGCTCTTCCCCACTTTCTCCTCTATTAGATTCAGAGTATCAGGTTTTATGTGGAGTTCCTTCATCCATTTGGACTTGAACTTTGTACAGGGAGAGAAGAGTGGATAGATTTGCATTCTTCTACGTGCTGACTACCAATTGAACAAGCACAATTTGTTGAAAAGGCTGTCTTTTTCCCATTAGATGGTTTTAGCTCCTTGGCAAAGATCAAGTCACCATAGGTGTGTGGGTTTATTTCTGGGTCTTCAGTTCTGTTCCATTGATCTACCTGCCTGTCACTCACTGTACCAGTACCATGCAGTTTTTTTTTTTTTATCACAATTGCTCTGTAGAACAGCTCTAGGTCAGGGATGGTGATTGTCCCAGAAGTTCTTTTACTGCTGAGAATGGTTTTCACTACCCTGGCTTTTTTGCCATTCCAAATGAATTTGAGAATTTCTTTTTCTAACTCCATGAAGAATTGAGTTGGAATTGTGATAGGGATTGCATTGAATCTGTAGATTGCTTTCAGCACGATGACCATTTTTACTGTATTAACCTGCCAATCGATGAGCATGGAAAATCTTTCCATCTTCAAAGGTCTTCTTCAATTTCTTTCTTCAGAGACTTGAAGTTCTTGTCATACAGATCCTTCACTTGTTTGGTTAGAGACACACCAAGTTATGTAATATTATATGTGACTATTATGAAGGATGTTGTTTCTTTAATTTCTTTCTCAGCCCGTTTATCCTTTGAGTAGAGGAAGGCTACCGATTAGTTAGAGTTAATTTTATATCCAACCACTTTGCTGAAGTTGTTTATCAGCTTTAGGAATTCTCTGGTGGAATTTTTGGGTTCACTTAAGTATACTATCATATCATCCGCAAAAATAGTGATAATTTGTCTTATTCCTTTCCAATTTGTATCCCTTTGACCTCCTTTTGTTGTCTAATTGCTCTAGCTAGAACCTAGAGTACTATATTGGATAGATAGGAAGAGAGTGGGCAGCCTTGTCTTGTCCATGCTTTTAGTGAGATTACTTCAAGTTTCTCTCCATTTAGTTGGATGTTGTGTATAGGTTGTTGCATATTGCTTTTACTGTGTTTAGGTATGGGCCTTGAATTCCTGATATTTCCAAGTCTTTTAATATGAAAGGATGTAGAATTTTGTCAAATGCTTTTTCAGCATCTAATTAAATGATCATGTGGGGTTTTTTTCTTTGACTTTGTTTATGTAGTGGATTACTTTGATGGATTTCC
>NC_034606.1:17616808-17634125 GCF_900095145.1 Mus pahari | reverse complement strand
GATATCTGTTAAATCCATTTGGTCCATAACTTCTGTTAGTTTTACTGTGTTTGTGTTTAGTTTGTGTTTTCATGATCTGTGCACTGATGAGAACGGGGTGTTAAAGTCTCCCACTATTATTGTTTGAGGTACAATGTGTGCTTTGAGCTTTAATAAAGTTTGTTTTATGAATGTGGGTGCCCTTGCATTTGGAGCATAGATGTTCAGAATTGAGAGTTCTTCTTGGTAGATTTTTCCTTTGATGAGTATGAAGTGTCCTTCCTTATAGTTTTTGATAACTTTTGGTTGAAAGTTGATTTTATTTGATATTAGAATAGCTATTCCAGCTTGTTTCTTGGCTCCATTTGCTTGGAAAATTGTCTTCCAGCCCGTTCCTCTGAGGTAGTGTCTGTGTTTGTCACTGAGGTGCATTTCCTGTATGCAGGAAATTGCTGGGTCCTGTTTACGTATCCAGTCTGGTAGTCTATGTCTTTTTATTTGGTAATTGAATCCGTTGATGTTAATAGATATTAAGGAATAGTGATTGTTGCTTTGTTGCCTCCTGTTATTTTTGATGTTATTTTTATGTTTTTGTGGCTATTTACTTTTGGGTTTGTTGAAAGAATGTTACTTTCTTGCTTTTTTTAGAGTGTAGTTTCCCTCCTCGTGTTGGTGTTTTCTATCTATTATCCTTTGTATGTCTATATTTGTGGAAAGATATCGTGTAAATTTGTTTTTGTCATAGAATTTCTTGGTTTCTCTATGTATGATAATTGAGAGTTTTGCTGGGTATAGTAGCTTCGGCTAGCATTTGTGTTCTATGTCTGTATGACATTTGTCCAGCATCTTCCAGATTTCATAGTCTCTGGTGAGAAGTCTGATGTAATTCTGATAGGTCTGCCTCTATATGTTACTTGAATTTTGCCCTTACTGCTTTTAATGTTCTTTATTTTTGCATTTTGTATTTTGACTATTATGTGATAGGAGGAATTTCTTTTCTGAACCCATCTATTTGGAGTTCTGTAGACTTCTCGTATGTTTATGGATGTCTCTTTAGGTTAGGGAAGTTTTCTTCTATAATTTTGTTGAAGATATTTACTGGCCCTTTAAGTTGGGAATCTTCACTCTCTTCTATAACTATTAGCCTTAGGTTTGGTCTTCTCATTGTGTCCTGGATTTCCTGACTGTTTTGGGTTAGGAGCTTTTTGCTTTTTGCATTTTCTTTCACTGTAGTGTCATTGTTTTCTATGGTATCTTCTGCAGCTGAGAGTCTCTCTTCTATCTCTTGTTTTCTGTTGGTGATGCTTGCATCTATGACTCCTGATCTTTTCCCCAGGTTTTCTATCTCCAGGGTGTCTCTCTTTGTGATTTCTTTATTGTTTCTATTTTCATTTTTATATTATGGATGTGTTTGTTCAATTCCTTTGCCTGTTTGGTTGTGTTTTTCTTTAAGGGATTTTTGTGCTTCCTCTTTAAGGGCTTCAAGCTATTTACTTGTCTTCTCCTGTATTTCTTTAAGGAAGTTATTTATGTCCTTTTTAAAGTCTCCTATCATCATCATGTGATGTGGTTTTAAATCAGAGTCTTGCTTTTCTGGTGTGTTGGGGTATCCAGGTCTTACTGTGGTGGGAGAACTGGTTTCTGATGATGCCAAGTAGCCTTGGTTTCTTTTGCTTATGTTCTTGCCCTTGCCCCTTAACATCAGGTTGTCTCTGATGTTAGTTGGTCTTGCTATCTCTGACTGTGGCTTTTCCATCCTGCAAGCCTTTGTGTCAGTATTGCTGGGAGACCAGTTCTCGATGGGAGGAATTTGGGTATAGATAGCTGTGGCACAGGGCCAACTCCAGGATGCAGACTGAAACTAGAAGGATCCTGTCCCAGGCTGCTCCTCAGATCCTGTATCCTGAGGGCTCTGGGTGGGTCCCTCAGAGCAGAAGTCAGTAACTGATATTTTGATAGTCATTATTAGTTAACTTGTTAACTGTATTTATTGAAACCAGTGTTAATTATTCTTTATGATATAGTTTCAGAATGTTCCATTTAGCATATCAGGCTCTCTTAGAAAGGTAAGAATGTTCCATTTAGCATATCAGGCTCTCTTAGAAAGGTAATGTACTGTATTTTAAATTCAGAATCTTCATTCTTTAGTATTTGTTTTTATACAAGTAATTCTCAATCACTGACCTTCAGTTCTCAAACTTTTGGGAAATCTAATTTTAAAATATTTAATAAGTTATTTGACTGCTAAATATGAAAATTAATGAGAAGAGTAACCATATTTACTCTATTATGTTAAATATCAAAAGTAATTCTTAAGAAAAATTTGATGACCTTAATATCATCATTCCTTAAAATCTTCCTTGTGTGATAATAGGGGAATTGTACCATAAGTAATTATATTCATAAACATATTTTTCAGACCACTCGGGCTCTGTTTTTTTCACCATGAACTTGTCAGTGGAATGCAATCAGCATGAGATTATCCAACATAGATCTTTGGTTTTCTTTCTTTTCTCTGTGAATTTAGGAACAGGCCATTGTCTCAAATAAAAATCCTTAGACATTCTGAATCCTTCAGGACCTACCTCATGGTTTTAAAATAATAGATAATGTTACATATAGTAGCGAAACTTCAATAGCTTTCCCCGGTTCTTGGTTTCACCTTGACATTACGTCTGCTTAGTTATAGCGGGGTTTTGGATATGTGGTCAAGACGTGGGGGTCAGTTCTTTAGGTCTTATTAATGATGTTCCCTTCACCAAATGTTTTGGTACCATGACAATAAGCCCTTTAATTAAGACAATAACAAAAAGATATTAAGTCCGCCGGTGAGAATAATGATATATGGATAACAACACAATATATTTTAAACACTGGTGCACACTCTCATTCTGAAGATGAATTCTTCACTAAACCCATTTCAACTGTAAGCATTTTATTCACTTGAACTTACTTTCCTAATCATCCAACATCCTGATCTTAATTTCCAGAAAGAAACAGACTGTTCTATCTCAAGTTTATACGAATTGCATTCAAAATTTTATCACTTATTCTAAATGAGAGAAACAATCATTTTTCTCCAGACGCATATTTTTTTTTTCAAAATTTAAAACTAGGAAGAAGACAGTGGAATGTATTGAATTAGTTTAAGAAAGAAATTATTTCAGAAATAAGTGAGTCAAGAAACAACCACCATTATTAAACGTTCAGACTTAATTGTCTAAAATTCAGTTTAACTCTTTCCTAGATAGAAATTGGCTATATATTTCCTATACCCACTAATATACACCTTCTTTTTATGATTTTTAAGAGGAGTCAAACTATCTATCTTTCATGTCTATGGGATCCTTTCCATGTAATTAACCAACCTCAGTTTGAAAATATTTGGAAAATGTTACAAAGTTGTATATGTACTGATTATGAACAATGTTTCCTTGACTTATATAGAATTAGATAGTATAGTCTAGAAAATAATTATATGAAAGAACATGTGAAATATATACACAAATATAATGTCATTTTTTATTAANGACTTAGTTACCCTCAGAATTTGGTACTTTGGGGCGTTCTAAACCAATGTCCTGTGAATATAATGAGCTCAGTGTATTATGCTTTCTTTTGTCTGATTTTTGTACAAATACACACATAATATCTGCGGGTTCTTATGTTGTGCTCATCTATGTGTTAAGACTTGACTATCGATATGCCAAAAATAAGTGACTCAGTGCTCAGCCCTAATTGAAGAATCTACATTACTGCCAACTCTGAGTCTTAGAGAACACTGCAGAAGAGGAAGTAGAAAGAATGTTTGTCCAGAGAATGGGTTGCATGCTGTGAAGTGCTATCTTGTGGACAAGGCCTAGCTATTGCAATCACAAACTCTTAACAGCTGTGGTAATCAATATAAGACCTATTTTAAAAAAAAAAATCACGCCAGCCAAAATGCCAGAGTAGACTGGGCAGATGATCTCCAGGCCACACCCATTACTGAGGAGCAGTTGGCAGTAGGTACTGTTCAGGGGAGGAAGGACAATTCTTTTTTGATGGAGTGACCACTGATAGATTTCCCACACTCCTACAGATGGCCCTACACCCATAAACAACTAGGCATCACTAACTGAACTTAATGCCCTGTAAAAAAAAAAAAAATATATATATATATATATATATATATATATATATATATATATATATATATATATTCAACAATAACTTGACCAGGTACCAGCAAAAGTTTCTGTCCCAGAACACAACCCAACACTTCTTCCAACAGTAATGTCTGTAAATTCTCTAATACAGATTTTCTTTAAGCCCACATCTACATTTTAATTAAGAATCATCTTGGCATTAGCAAACAGACACTGTTTTGAAACGTACACAGTTTGTACCGTGTGTCATGCTAAATTCTCCATTTACATTGTCTTATAAATCTTCATTATGCACCAAGATTTCCCTATTATTCGTTCAGTATAGAAACTGGGTATCATAATAGAAGTTCTTAGGAGCTGTTTGTTTCCAAACTGGCAACTCAAGACCTTGCCGAGAAGGATATAAGAAAGAGCTCAGGATGGTTAATGATTTAAGAAGAAAATGTATCAAAGATTTGACACCCCCCAACCAATGACATATGTAGCAGAGGACTGACTTGTCTGGCGTCAGTGGGAGAAGATGCACCTAGTACTCTTGATGCACTAGGGAAGAAGGGTGTAGGGGGTATGTGGTGGGGGTGAGGTGGAAGTGGATGGGTGGGTTGGTGAGGGGGGTGGTTGGTTGGGAGTGGGGGTGGGGGCACCCTCTCAGACGCAAAGGTGAGGGGGTACAAGGTGAAGACCTCTTGACTGGGAAGAGGGTTGGTTCACTGGTTGAACACACTTAGCTTCTAGTTTTTCTTTCCAACTGATTGGTGGCCTGATGCGAAAGCAACTTCCAGGTCAGAAGCAGTTGTGTTTGGACTAGTGAGGGTCCAGCAGCATGTTTGTTGGTAGCACTACTTGCACCTCAGAGCTGAATTATCTGCCTCCAGAATTGCCTTGTTCACAGAGTAGCAAATCATATTTCTGCTTTTCCTCTCAAAATCTTTGCTTGCCAGAGACCCCCCCCCCCATGAGCTCTGAAGTACAAATTCTCACCAGACTGAGCACTTGGAAGAAGATCCGGATTCCCACACCTGATTTGTAAATGATTCAATCTGACTTCCTTTCAAACACAAGGCTTTCAGGAAAATAAACTTTATGAATATTCACTTCCCTTTTGTACGTTGAACTTGTATGAACTTCATTTCTAGAGAAAACAAAGTCATAGGTTGGCGCATTTTGCTAAGTTAGGAAAATTTTATTATTTAGTTTTCTAGACATCTTGTCCTCCATCGTGTCGACCTCTTAATTGTTCATTTTCTCCGACGTTCTTCCCAGGACTGGAGGATTCTACTTTCAGCTTTTCATGCTCATGCCTAAAACAAGGATGTGCAAAAGTGTCAGGAAGTCACCTGGGGAGTGAGCACCATCTACTTTGGACCGGGCCTCAGATCTGAATAGGTAGCTTCTGTTCTAGTCCTGCTGCCCACTTGAGTTCCGGTGGCCCTTTGTGATCTAGGCAGGGGACCCTTGACTGAAGATTGTCTGAGAAGGACTTGGTACTGTATGAGTTCTTCTTTGTCGGTTCTTCAATTTGGTTTACCCTGTACTTGACTTCTTTTTACTCCTTCCAACCTTGGCACCTGATAGGAACGAGAACACGGCAAACAGAACAGTCAAGTTCACGATAATCTGGAGTCGTTTGGAGGGCGGAACATGGAAAGTCTACCCCGATGGGAGGAGGTGAGGTCAGGGTCTTGTGAGTTGTCTGTATAGCAGGGAGCCTCAGGGCTTAGGAGATTCGAGCTTTCCGTCTTCCTGGCTGATAGGATCCCTCCTTCCTTTCTCAGTGGCCCAAGAGCTTTTCTCAAATGGCATTTCTTCAGAAAATCATCTCTCAGCCTTTGCATCTAAAGTAAGAAATACTCTGCACGCTTCAGGCTCTCAGCTCAATGGGTTTGAAACTCATTTGCCTGTTAACCACTGTTGGAAATACACTGTTGCTTGTGACCTCACGTGATGGGTAGAGATGACTGCAGCAAGATTCTGGAGAACAGTGTCTCCAGAAGTATGCACGTGACACATTCCATCTCTTTATAAATGTATCACATTCCATGGTAGTTATGGTTATTTTGATTCATTAAAAAAATATGTGGGCACATCCCTTTATATTGATCTCATTACCAACTGAATGCTATCATAAATTCTGCCTTCTCCTACTTTTTTTTTTGTATACAACAGATGTGTTCTAGTGTTTTGGTTTGCACTGTAAGTTTGTTCTACATTTATATTTTGTTTTTATAACATAAAACTATGCCTTTTTCAACAACACGGTAAGGTCCCATAGGAGTAAAGAAATGTCTCTTTTGATAGCTTCACCATTGTTGTAACTGCAGTGCTGAGAAGACATAATAGGAACTCATAAACTGTTTGCTGAATGATAAAGCAAATGAATCGAGTGCCCATGAAAGAAAACAATTGCTTCCAAAAACCTTAGGCAAGTTCTGTGTACTTATCACCAGGAAGAGGAAGAGCTCCAGTCGAAATGTTAAAAACTGAAATGTCAGGCTATGTTGACCACAGGATTTAGACATTTCAAAGACTGCATCATTTGCAGGGTTACTTTAATATTTGGCCACTAATGTTTTAGGGGATGTCAGCAATATTAAGATTATAGCTCAGAAAACAAAACACATCTGCGATAGTACAGCAGTAGGAGATACTGAGCACAGTCTACCATGGGATTGGGAGGAATCACAGTGTCCTCCAAGACTAAGGCATTAACTCACATGGTAGAAAGATCCAGGGGTATTTAAAGAGGTATAGACCTACTTGGGTACTAGGAATATTCCAGTCCAAAGATGATGGTTTAAAGGTGTGTAGGGGGGAATGTGTTTTGATTCTTTCTTTCTTTCTTTCTTTCTTTCTTTCTTTCTTTCTTTCTTTCTTTCTTTCTTTCTTTCTTTCTTTCTTTCTCTTTCATTCTTTCTTTTATAAGATAAAGTCTTGGTGTGCATTTTTGTCTGGAATTCAATATGTAGTCCAGCTTGACCTCAGATGTGGCATTCTTCCTGCTTCTGCCTTCTACAGCTGGGGTTTCAGTTGTGTGCCATCCCGCCCAGCTGCAGTTACTCTTGACATCGGTTTTGTTTCTCGGAGCCTGTAGCTGCTAGACTCAGAGGTAAAATTATCCACTCCACTGAGGTGTTTATGAGACTAGGCAAGACAGCAGGAGGCCAGTATCACTTTTACCTTTTTGTATCCTAGAGATGAGTAGAAAGCACAGCCCCAGGATGCTGGAGGAGTCAGTAAGGCAGTATTGAGGCTGCTTCGGCAGCTGCTCTTGCAGCACGGGTGTTTGAGGGTCATCAAATCCCAGAATGAGAGGTTCGAACCTAAGTCATATTGACTTAGTGGCCACCACCACCACCACCACCACCACCATCTCTACAATTACATCCATAGCCCAGGTGACCATAGGATTTGTCTCAGAGGTATGAACATTCTATATTTCTTTTTTTGAAAGTAATATCTCACCTTTTATGGGGTGTGATTTTTAATTTTTCCCTAAGAATTGGGCTCTTGTTTTTCTTCTCAGATTTACCCAGATACATAAATTATAGGGCACAATTGTGTGCTCACTGCTCCTACCTGCGTAGTGCCATGAACCACAGGAACAGGTCATATTTCTGTCACTTTGGCCTCCTGGGTCCCTTTGCTTTCCTTGCTGTCTTGCTGCAGTTGCATCTCCCAGCTCACTCTCCTATGTAGGCGGGACATTTGGGGGAGCAATTGGTGCAGTATTTTTAAATCAGAAAAAATGTTTCAACACTGCTGTTCAACAGTTCCTCAGCTATTAAGATGATTCTTGTAAGTTTGCCAGACTCACAAGTGACTGGCTGTCTTTATTCCCCTCGCCTGCTGGGGAAATGAAAAAGCACAGAGAGCCAAGCTTCAGGTGGCACATTCTTTGAAAGGTGCCACACTTAGTCCTAGAAGTATAGGAATGCATGGTCTTTATGGATGGAGATACCCTTGCAGTGGTGACCCCAAGTGGTATTAGATGTGACTAGAAAGGGCTTGAGGTGTGGTGCCTTAAACAAACCTGCAGAAACAGAATGGCTCTGAACAGCAGTGAGCCCTGTGAGGTTGTTTCAGTTTGCCTGGCCTGTGCCAGTCTCCCATGGAAGGGGCCTCAAAACCCTCTGGAAACCAGTGGGAAGCCTGTTCGTCGTCAGCCCCCAAGGTTAACAGTGGAGAGATCAGTGGACCGAGAACCACAGTAGGGAAGTAGATCTGATATGATTGTGCCATCCTGTAGGGATTAATCTCTGTGGTGTCCTGTCTTTTGAAGTAGTTTCTAAGATGAAAGGGATGGAAGGGTTTGCGAAAAGCCCACCCTCTGCTTTCTGCTATAGGTGGTCTCTGCTATGCTAAGGATGAGATCATCCCCACCCATCACTGCTGGCTGTGCAGATATTTCTCCTTTTCCCTTTTTACTTTTGAAAGGTGCCAGGATTTGAACCCAGAGTTTTGTGTATGTTTGACAAGTTCCCTGTCCTCGAGCTATACTAATCCTCTATATGTTTTTTAAAAGTTTTGACACAGGGTCTCTTTCAATCACTCAGGCTGTACAACCCAGGAGAGTCCCATAACCTTTCACTGCTGCCATTCCCTGGGTGTTAAGGAAAAACTAATATGTATATCCAGGCAACAGGCTCACCAAGCTCATTAAGTTACAGCAAGGGGACAGTCTGTGTTCAAATCTCTGTTTGGTTCTTGTCAGCTGTGCATGATGTTGGCACGCCATCTCCAAGGCCTGGGCTCCTCATGTGGAGAAAGGAGTAATGACCATGTCTACACTATGGGGTCATTATGAGGTAAAGTGTAAAACAATGCATGTAAAATGTTTCAGCCTGGGCTTTTACAGAATGAGCCTTGTATAGACTGTAGCCATCATTAACACAAGCAGTGTTAAAGACGAGGCTTACAGAAGGTGGTCCCTAAATCAATCACAGGTCTTCCATATCTACACCTGCCCACTCCGGGTCTTATTTTTTTATCTGCTAATAAAATCTTTTCAGAAGAGGGAAGTATGATGCCTGTTCATTTTCATGACTTTTAAGAGGGCATATACTTTGTCTCTTGGAAACTGGCGTGCCCTTTTCAGGGACAGCTGCCTCTGTCAGAACCATTTTGGGATGAGCCCCTTTTGTTTTCAGATCACCTTGCTCAAAGGAGAGCACAGCCTGTGACTGCTTTCATTAGCAGCTCAAGATAATTGTCACACATGTTTGGGAGTTGTGACAGGAAGGATGCAGAGCCCTTACAATCAGAAGGAAAGATGGTTTTCAGCTCTGTCCCCTCTCAGCAACATGGCCCTGTGCTATGATTGGGTTTTGGGTTTTGATTTTTCTCTTGCTCAGCATGCTGGTAGTCCATCTTGTCAGGTGGAAAGACCTGGAGGAAATAATTTCTATATGAAAGGCTGCTCAAATGAGATGGTTAATGGAAAAAGCATCTGCACTTGGCAAACCAGAAAAAAAAATGTTCCACAAACATTTGAGGACATTAAAATCAAAAGAAATTTGTTTCTATTACTTTAAGCTTCCAGATTAGAATGATTTGTGTAGTAAGGGGTGGGGGCATGGAAACTCTGTTTTAATGAACTGTGGTAACATAGGAAATGGTATGCTTTCTGTAGGTCTAAACCTAGACCAATCAACATCTCAAATAGGTCATGATCAAACCTTGAGAGACCCCAGATCAGATAGTGAGTAATGGTATTTGTCAGGGGTTAATCCCCATACTGTGATTGTATTATGTATGAAAACTCGTGACTAAATGACACTTCATTTCTTAAACTGATGGCTTTTGGTACTAGTGTGGATTTTGATTTTCCAATTGTCTTAGTCAGGGTTTCTATTCCTGCATAATCATCATGACCAAGAAGCAAGTTGGGGAGGAAAGGGTTTATTCAGCTTACACTTCCATACTGAAAGTCAGGACTGGAATTCAAGCAGGGCAGGAAGCAGGAGCTGATGCAGAAGCCATGGAGGGATGTTCTTTACTGGCTTGTTTCCCCTGGCTTGCTCAGCCTGCTCTCTTATAGAACCCAAGACTACCAGCCCAGAGATGGCACCACCCAGAAGGGGACCTCCCTCCTTTATCACTAATTGAGAAAAGGCCTTACAGCAGGATCTCATGGAGGCATTTCCCCAAACTAAAGCTCCTTTCTCTGTGATAGCTCCAGCTGTGTCAAGTTGACACAAAACTAGCCAGTACACCAATAATAAGTAGACTTTCTGAAACTTGCCACCAGGTAAGACTACAAGTCTTATCTCTCATCCTTCTGCCCACGTGATTCATGCTGGCTACTGAAGTGCTCGTGGATGGGACATACCTTTCCTCTGGGCCGTAGCAATTCCATGCCTCCCTGATACCCTAGGGGGTTAACACCTTATAAAAAGTGACCAGAAACATTTGGAATACTGGTTGCTCTGGTATACATGACCATCAGTCACAAGACACTGTTACTGTTGATGTGGCAATATTCAACTGGTACTTGGGGTCATAACCTAACCTATCTTGCCACAGAGGTAGACAGTTATTATCTTGGCTCACTAATACACCACAGAACTCTCACAATAGCACACTGCTTTCCCACAACTCAGTCTCCTCATCTATATTACTGTCTTACTGAGATGTTATTATTATACCAAGCTAACCATTTTATCATAAAAACATTTAAGAAGCAGCACAAACAAAGCAGTTGATATAGGTCCTGACATATGGCAAGGATTGCAAACATACTTCTCATATTATTAATATTTTTAAACCATAGGATCTTGGTATTTGAAGGCAGGTTAGATGTCATTAACATTAACATGTTGTGGCTTCCATCACTGACAGAGGGTATCAGTTAGCTTAGTTGAACACTAAAGCCAAGTTCTTAACATGCAGCACACAACAGTATATTTTTGCATGATCAGGGCTCCTGGATTCTATCAGATTCTCAGAGATTTCATCTCTAATTGCATTTTGAACATTTTTTGAAGGCCTTTTTTAAATTCTGAGGTTTTTTATTTTAATGACTCTGAATGGTTGTATACGTCGCTATATTCTTACACTCTTCTTCTGAAATTAGTAATTAGAAAAGGACAAAGAGAAAATGCTTACTTTGGCTTGACCTCTAGCCGATTGCTCACTCCCTTTCCCAATGATTCTGGCTGTGATTTTTTTTTTTTTCTGTGTCAGGAGGCAAGTGTCCCTTTCAGAGTAGCTTGGTGACTGCTGGTGTTAGGTGGCATTGCCTCACAAGCGCCGTCCACATGGGGTGGGTTATAGCGTGCTGGACAGCTGGGGAAACAATGTTAATCACCAGGAACAGAAATTGAGACACTCTTCAGAGGTTGTGGGAGGAGGGGCAGATGATTATCAGGAATCCCAGAGGGTGCTGGGTAACCATGGCTCAATTCTAGGCTGGCAAAAAATAATCCTAGGGTGTTAGAGTTTGCTTTTCTGTTGCTATGATAAAACAATCTGAACAAGAGCAACCTGAGGAGTAAAATGTTTATCTTAGCTGACTCTTCCAGATACACTCCATTACCGAGCAAAGTCAGAGCAAGAACTCAAGGCAAGGACTGGGAGTCAAGACTTAGAGACCTTGGAGGGATGCTGGTTACTGGCACTCTCACCCTGGCTTATGCTCAGCTGATTTTATATATATATATATATATATATATATATATATATATATATATATATATATTCCAGTTGCCCAGGGCTGTGCTACCACATACAGTAAGCTGACCCTCCCATACCAGTTAACAATTTAGACAAATGGCCAAAGAAACATTGGATCTAGGAAGTCTTTCAGCTGAGATTCCTTCTTCCAGTTAACTACAAGTTGACCAAAAAAAAAAAAAAAAGTTGGTCATGACAATGTATGAGGAAGCTCAGTGGTGATGGAGAAGTGGGTCTACAGAGGAATAGTTAGACACTAACAATGCCCACACATTTCTGCAAAGAGTGGGTAGGAATCAAAAAGGGAGCAAGAGACTCTTTTTTTTTTTTTTTTTAAAAAGGTGTGTGGTTGTAGTCTCAAAGAAGACAACCAATGAATAGACATTCACGTTTAATCATTATTGGCTTTGGAGGGAGGGGCCTCCAGCTTGCTTGGTGGAGGTTGAATATACAAAGAAAGAATTAGCAAAAATGCAATATGGCGCTGTTCTCTTAAGTGGGCTCATTAACTCTGTTCCACAAATATTCCCTAAGTATGAGTTAAATGTTAAAGATGAGTCAGCTTCTCTGGATACAAAGAAAGGAACCAATACCCATCCCCTAAAGGAATTAATATTCGAGGTAGAGCATAAAAATAGATAAATAGTGCCATTACTTTTGACAGGTCAGATAATAGGACTGGATAATTCTGTTTTGTAGTGAGCATCTGAGAACACTACCTGATTTCAGTTTCCAAGTAGGAGTGTCTTCCTCATTTCCCACACTTCCAGGATATCTGTGAAAGGTCTCTCATACTTCCATGAGCAAGCCTTATCAAACTTGAGTTTTCCTTACTTTAGTCTTCCTAGATGAAGTTACTCTTAAAGAAAGAGCAAACTCCCATCATGCCTTTCCTCTCTTGCTTTCCTTCTAAGTCTTACTATATGAAGCTTTGAACTTACAGCTCTCCTATGAGCCACCACTGCTAGAGACATTGCTGCCTCCTCCCTCTTCCATCTCCTTCATTTCTCATTTTATAAGCATATACTAATATATTTTACAAAATAATGAGTTTCACTTCTCTGTTTTCACACATGCACATAGTATGCTTTGATAACATTCATCTGATGCCTTCTACCACACACTTCTACCATGGTGTCATCTTCCTTAGATGCCCTGCCTTCTCTTCACCTTGAAAACATATGTAATTGTGTTGGCAGCATTTTGGTGTGGTTTTGTCATTCTTTATTCATTTGCCTTCTTCCTAGTCTCCTTGGATCCTCTTCCTTATAAATTCAAATAATTTTACCCAAATTTTCTCCCACCTTTGGAGTGATTGTTATTCGTGTTTCAACGCTCTATAGGGAAAATTTCCTTCCTCCTTGTCTTTGCACATTGCTTTATGCTTTCTTGTATTTTATTGTTTTTATGGCATCTCAAGTAGAATGTTTTATCAAGAAGGAGCTGGCAAAGTGTGAGTCTGACTTAGCTTTGTTTTCTGGGCATCAGTGTCATGACTTGCTAGTGTGTTAATGTGGAGCATGAATAAGCCATCTCTGGGCTAGGTCATTTGTGTTTGTAAACACCCACTTCTCTGGCACACTGGAGACTGGTGTTTCTGACTGCATGTGGTCCACAATAAAGATGGGAGAGGAAAGAAATGCAAAGCCTGCAGAAATCAGCACTGGTGGCACCAACCTTAGTGACAGAACGCAAGCAAGCAAGCCTGCAGAGTGGGGAGCAAAAACCACCATTGCTCAAGAACACATTCTCATCAGAATAATTAGGAACATACTTCGATGATAGCTTTCCTTATGGCCAGGGCATTTGCTTTTCTAAATCAGGATCCTGAAGGTCTGATAGATGTGTTCCGGGACATATATTTGTGCACATTTTCCTCTTTCCCCTCCTCATCTTTGAACAGTACACAGATATTTTGCTCTTTTATCCTCTTTGTTTCTGGTGTTTGATTTATAGCTTCCTTACATCTTTCCACCAACCTCAACATCTATGTCTCCCTTTTTGGAGCTTTTAATTATCCTTGTTTTACAGTTTTTGTCAGTTAGACCTCCATCCTTGTGCAACTCCATGCCTCCTTGACAAAATCCCTGAGATTACTACAGAGATGGAAGTCATGTTAGACCAGGAAGATGTATCTGGAACCTTGTGGGCCTTCAGGTTTGCAATGATTTCAAATTTTTGAGGGATCAGTTCCTGAGTGTGTGTGTGTGTGTGTGTGTGTGTGTGTGTGTGTGTGTGACTTGCCCAAAGAGAGTTTCTATTTCTAAGGATGCAAAACATTTCTTTACAAAAGCTCAAAAGACTGGGACATCAAATAACTCTTACAAAACAACATTTTGATGAGTTAAGTGTAAATGAATCAGAAACATATGGATTGAATTTCCCTTAAAATACACATGGGTTTAAAAATTAAGGGGAAAAGTGCTTGGCAAAGTTCTCTTTGGGTTTGGCCAAGTCTGATTCCTTTGAAAACTAGTTAAAGACATGATGCCAATCTCAGACTGCTTCTGGGTTCACACATCTCTGGATCAAAGTGCTCCGGTCTTCAGAATCCTCTGTGTTCTCTTTGTTCACTGCAGTCAGGACTGTGTTCTCTCAGAAGTCCCAATCACAGTGACATCTATAGACATAGAGTGCCTGCAAAACTCTTCTACCATCCAGGAACTGCCCAGGACTAGTGGACCATATAGAACTTACATAGTAGAAGTAATTTTCTAAACACCTACATAAAAGTAAATCCAGTGGGTTCTTACTCAGAAAGCCCACAGTCTGTGACAAAGAGGGCAAACATTTAGATAGAAGGCAAGGGACAGATGAATGTCATATGGGCCAGCATCTTGGTGGCCCAGAGAATTCACCCCAGATGGCTCATGTAGCTTTTCTTCTTGGTGGCATTCAGAGTTTCTCACCATTTCATATGCTGTAACATGTACTGATGCATGTACTTAAAGATATACAGATATGATCAAGGGGGAATTAAATTGATCAAAAGACTAACAACAGTGTATAGCCCAGGGCTGAAAGACGAAAGGCAAAGGGAGTCAGCACAGCCCAGAGAGAACTGGAGCCATCAAGAGAGGCCACTATTTGGGTCCTCGATGGACGCAGCTATGGTCAATGACATTCATTTGAGTAGGAAAGAGTAGGCAAGAACTCAGATGAGAGACCTATGATAGAGTTGGTGGCAATGAGTAGCTGGGGGACATTGGTCGGAAAATGTGGGGTTCAGACAAAGAAATGGAACACCATGCAGCTGAAGAAGTACTCGTTGTGACAGAAGATGACAATGTAGGCAGAACTGGGGCATCCACACTGTTCTTCAGAGACCTTGAGAAGTGAAGGTAGTGGGGTGAGGAAACGTTTTATCTTCAAGGTATGAATGCTTAGAGAATAAATGGAGAAAAGGTACCCAGTGCATGTTTTCTAAAGATACAAAAGGACTGGTTTTGGGGAAGTTCACTGGAAATGTGTAGGGGAGATAATTCATAGGGAAATCCAGCAGAGATTTAATGACATTTCTATCAGATTCATTTGATACAATAGAGACTTACATTTTCTTAAGTATAGAGTATAGTTAAATCAAGCTACGATTTTAGGAAAGATAATCTGAAAGTTTTGCCTAAAATAAATGCAGAAAGGGAGAGTTTGGGGATTGGTAGTCTGTGTACAGAAATGGGTAGAAAGACCTGGATAAAGGTATATATCAGATTTTATTTGGCTTTATATTTCTAAAGCACTTAGAATAGGACCTGGCAAACAGAAGTACTAGTCAGTACTTTTTACTATAAACAAGACTGTTAACACTAAAGTCAATTCTGAAATTTCTATGAAGCCATATTTCCTTTGTCCTGATTCTTGGTATAACTTTGAAGCTAAGACTGTTCTAAAATAGTTCAGTGTTAATAAATTTCTGGTACTCATATAAGTAAAATAAAAAAAAAAAAAAAAAAAAAACCAAATCAAGCAATATCAAAAGATTTGTACCGAGACATGGGAACTACTGGGAGGGTGTATACTTATATAACAATGTCACCTTCTACCCCTAACTGTTCCTTTTCAGTGGCTGTTCAGACAACGTGCTGTCTTGCTTGTTCTGTCTTGATACAGTATTTATTGATTTCTTGCTTCTTTATGGTTTGATGGTATTTTAATCAAGCTAAAACATAATGGGTTATTTTGTCATCATGATTCATAAATATTGTTTTCTGCAAAACCAAATAGTATACCATGATTGCCTGTTTTTGTTACAGAGAGGTTTGTTTTCCTTCAAGTTTCTAGCTGAGACCAGTTTTTAAGTTGCTAGCCACAGATTTTAATTATTCTCAAATGTTCATCTCATGTGTTCTGTCATTGTTCCTTGCAAGCTCCCCAACACTCCTGATCCAACTGGGAATGTGTTTTATGGCTTCATCCTAAGAAGTTCGGATGGCTTTTCTGGGACTTACTTTTGTCTTTCACTTTTGAAACTTGTCTTCCCTTCATCTCTTTTTCTTTCATTGCGAGAGCACATTTCCGAATGGGAGTATCAAAAAGAACATGCCAGTTTGATTTTCTGCTTATTTGCATCAAGCCATTCATCTTTAGAGACTTTGGCTGTTAGCTTGACTGACTTAAGGCTTAGTCAGGGGCTTCTCCTTCTCTCTGAGTTTTGAAGATAGTGTTTCTGATGAAAATTCTGTTGTTACTTTTTTCTTGATCCTTTAATGAATGAATGAATTATTTTCTAGTCCCCGTGTCTTTCTTTTCTAGCCTAGTCTTCTGCAATGACCAGCGATGTGTGTGCTGTAGGTGTGTGCTAGGCCACTCTCCTGCATATGCATGCCTGTTTGCTAATGTCAGTGGGTTTCCTGTACTCTTCACTGCTCTGTCATTTATTTATAATTTTCCTGTTTTGCCCCCTTTGCTTTTCCTTCTGTCATTCATGTTCATGATATGTTAGCCCTCCTTATTTAGCCATTCCCATTTTCCTTCCCTGTGTTTACTATTTTAGCTTTTGTAAATTTCTTGTCTTCTGAATTTTTATTTTTTAATAAAAACCATTGATATTTTAAATTTCAAGTGAGATTTCTTACTAATTGTTTTTTTCTCATAGCTTTTTTTGTTAAAAAAGTAATTTTTTCAGCCAGGCAGGGGTGGAGCATGCCTATAATCCCAGCACTTGGGAGGCAGAGGCAGGCAGATCTCTGAATTTGAGGCCAGCTTGGTCTACAGAGTGAGTTCCAGGACAGCCAGAGCTACACAGAGAAACCCTGTCTTGAAAAAAAAACAATAAAAAAGCAATTTTCATATCTCTGATATTCTTTTTTTTTCCAATTTTTATTAGATATTTTCTTCATTTACATTTCAAATGCTATCTTAAAAGTCTCCTATACCCTTCCCCCACCCTGCTCCCCTACCCACCCACTCCCACTTCTTGGCCCAGGCCTTCCCCTGTGCTGGGTCATATAAAGTTTGCAAGACCAAGGGGCCTCTATTCCCAATGATGGCCGACTAGGCCATCTTCTGCTACATATGCAGCT
>NC_034606.1:17615770-17616797 GCF_900095145.1 Mus pahari | reverse complement strand
CCTGGTATCTGTCTAGGAAGTTGTCAATTTCATCCAGGTTTTCCAATTTTGTTGAGTATAGCCCTTTATAGTAGGATCTGATGATGTTTTGGATTTCCTCAGAATCTGTTATTTCTCCTTTTTCATTTCTGATTTTGCTAATTAGGATACTGTCCCAGTGCCCTCTAGTTAGTCTGGTTAAGGGTTTATCTATTTTGTTGATTTTCTCAAAGAACCAACTCCTGGTTTGGTTGATTATTTGAATAGTTCTTTTTGTTTCCACTAGGTTGATTTCAGCCCTAAGTTTGATTATTTCCTGCCGTCCTCTTCTCTTGGGTGAACTTGCTTCCTTTCGTTCTAGAGCTTCTAGGTGTGCTGTTAGACTGCTAGTGTATTCTATCTCTAGTTTCTTTTTGGCAGCACTCAGAGCTATGAGTTTTCCTCTTAGAACTGCTTTGTGTTCCATAAGTTTGGGTATTTTTGTGGCTTCATTTTCATTAAACTCTAAAAAGTCTTTAATTTCTTTATTTCTTCCTTGACCAAGTTATCATTGAGTAGAGTGTTGTTCAGTTTCCACATGAATGTTGGCTTTCTATTATTTATGCTGTTATTGAATATCAGCCTTAGTCCATGGTGAACCATAGGATGCATGGGATAATTTCAATATTTTTGTATCTGTCAAGGCCTGTTTTGTGACTGATTATATGGTCAATTTTGGAGGAGGTTCCATGAGGTGCTGAGAAGAAGGTATATCCTTTTGTTTTAGGATAAAATGTTCTGTAGCTATCTGTTAAATCCATTTGTTTCATAACTTCTTTTAGTGTCCATGTGTCTCTGTTTAGTTTCCTTTTCCAGGATCTGTCCATTGGTGAGAGTGGGGTGTTGAAGTCTCCCACTATTATTGTGTGAGGTGCAGTGTGTGCTTTGAGTTTTACTAAAGTTTCTTTAATGAATGTAGCTGCCCTAGCATTTGGAACATAGATATTTAGGATTGAGAGTTCATTTTGGTAGATTTTACCTCTTTTGAGTACGAAGTGCCCCTCCTTGC
>NC_034606.1:17605690-17612525 GCF_900095145.1 Mus pahari | reverse complement strand
TGGAGAGTCCTCCCGAGTGCTCAGCTGCCTCCACTGGGGTTCAGAAGAGAGATGGCAGGGGTGGCCGCGACTGGACTGGAACCCCGCCTCTGGGCAGGCAGTGTTCCTTTGTTCCTGTTCCTGCTGTCACAAGCCCCTGCTGGATTCTCTGGAATTGATTGTGTTCCACTCACCCGTGATCCTGAGGACCTTGATCCCGAGGACTGTGATCCCGATGATCTGTGGTGTGGAGGGTCCTCCGGAGCGCTCAGCTGCCTCCCCTGGGGTTCAGAAGAGGATCTCTGATATTCTTAATTAAAATATTCTGTAAGGTTGATTTCTGTTTCCTGAGCCTGGTTTCTTCCAAGTCTTCTTTCTTTTCTTTTCATTTCATCCATCAGACTGGAAACTGCCAGTCTTCACCACTGTAGTCAGTGCAGTGAGACTTTGTACTAGCTGATCCATTCCTAAGTAAGACTAAAGAATTTTATACTTCAGTCTAGTTAGCTAGAGGAATATTTAGGAATTAAAAGAAGGAATACATTGGCACTAAGAGAGTAATCTTGTCTGATCTTCCAAGTGTTATGTTAAAGGAAATAAGAAACAGTGTATGCCACAAATTTGGAATTACCCAAATGTTTGGTCAAGCATATCTGTAGTGACAAAAGAAGATGTTCAGAAGTCAGGAACCAGGGACTGGTGGGGAATTTGGCTATAGAGATATGTAGGTAGACATTAATGATCATGGAAAGTCTCGGGTGTTTATTGTGGTGGTTTTCATATTACTATACATCTCAGTCAAAACTCATCAAGCATTACAGCTAAAGTTTGCCACATTAAGTTTTATTATATGGATACATTAAGTTGATGCAAGTCAAAGTGAATTGTAAATTCTGTATCTATGGGTGGAGCTTGTTGATTTGAAGTTCTGAATGGCACTTACCTCACATCTTTTTATTAACAGCATCCTCTGAATGGCAGCATAGAGTGGTCTTCTCTGATCCCAGTGATTGGCATTGGAGGAAGTAACAATATATTTGTGTTTTACAAGGGTCAGTCTGGAAATATAAGCTTCTAATGACTCTAGTTTAATCATTACCAGTTTTTACTCTGTCCTTTGTGTTTGAATCTACTTGCCGCCTTTTAATTTCTTAAGCAGTTCAGGTAACTGCATATCTAATTTGAATATTGAATACCCAAATCTACATACAGTATAGATTTTTTACATAGATTCAAACAGAAAAAGAAATTAAAAGGAGAAATACTTTGCTGGGCCTTGATTTTATTTGTTTAATTTTCTTTGTAAGATATTTAATCTTTCATCTTTAAATAATCTTTAATTATTTTTAAATTTAAGATGTTCAGAAAGTGACCGAGCAGACTCTCTTCCTCAGGTGTCAATTATGCCATCTTATGTCATGCTATGCAGATGTTAGCATCCTCTCCTTATGTCTACATGGGCAGTAGAACTGTTTTAGGTGAGGCTGAACCTTCAGTCTATTTACTGGCCTCTTTGCTTCAGTTTCCAATTTCTCTTCCAGAAATAGCTGTATACCTGGTGATAATGTGCCAGTTCTATATGTAAGTTAGTGTTCTACAAATATTATTAAAGATAGGAATAGCATATTCACTGACATTTCAGTTTTAAATGGCATGAATACCAAGGTATGGTGTATTCTTTGATCACTTGAATTTTTTTTTTTTTTTTTGGCCATTCAAGTTTGCATAGAGATTCACTTGTGTGAATGGGTATTAGAAAGTAGCTCATTCATATTTATGTCTGCAAACCATTCTATGCTTTCATTCTATGGAATGAATAAAATAGCCAGCATATGTGTGTCATATTCCACAAAAGACCAAATAGGGACAGTTTGTTGTTACATATAAAGTGATCATATAAGGCAAATACATTCTAACCTTTCTTTGTGTTAAGGCATTTAAGAAAAGACATTAGCAAGTTGCCCTGGTGTGGATATTTATATTATAAACAAGCTTAACTGCATCAACATATTGCTAGATCCTTCTAAAAATGTTCCTGATTCAGGAGTGGTAATGAAGGTCCAAGGATCAGAATTTCTAGTAAATTTGATGCTGACACTGTATCGTGACTTACTCCAGCTTCAGGATTACTACTGATGGATGAAACTTTGGCCATTGATCTACACACACATATACATACCCACACCCACACCCCCCCCCCACACACACACACTGGGTTCAGAATTTCCAAACTGTTTTCCAGAGTGTGTCCATTAATACATACTTAACACCATTCCACCATTAATAAATTCCTATTTCTCACTAACTTGGAAAACATTATTTTATTTATACACTTTACATCCCAATATCAGTTTTCTCTCTCCTCCCAGTACCCTGTCATGTGGAACCACCCCTTACTTCCCTCCCCTTCTCCCCACTACACCTCCATCTCCCCCTTGGGCATATCAGGTCGCTGCAGGACTAGGCACATACTCTCCCACTGAGACCAGACAAGGCAGTCTATTTAGGAGAATGGATTCAAAGGCAGGCAGGTCACAGATTCAGGGAGAGCTCCCTCTTCACTCCTGTTGTTGGGGACCAAGCATCCAAAAACTTAATGTTAAGTTTCTTTGAAGTTGTTGTTAATCTAAGTCTTGTTTCATTGTAAGTTTTTTTCTAACAGCGAAATTAGCATTATTTCTTATGTATACCATTCATTCTTTCCTTTTTCTGTGAATTTAATACATTTTGTCTTTTCCTCCCCATTTCGACCATTTTTAAAAATGTAGAATTATTTACATATTATGGACACAAAAATTTATTCTTGTACTGGCTTGCAAGTACTTTCAATTTGTCACTAAATCTTTTTCTTTCATTGTGTATTGTGCGTGGGTGGTGGCAGTAGGGTGATATTTAGATGCCTTAGTGCTTGCATGCAAGGCATAGGTCAAACTGATAGATCCATCCTCTTCTACAAGGTGGGCTACAGAAACTGAACCCAGGTTGTTAGGCTTAGCAGAAAGTGCTTCCACTCACTGAGTCATCTTACCGGCCCCTGGTTTATGGTATTTTGATGGGAAGTATGAAATGTTAGTGAAGTCATCATTAACAGAATACCTTGTGATTTGTGCCTATAATTTTTTTTTAAGAATGCTTTCTCTGCTCAGAGAATACAAACATGTATTTATATAATTTAAATATCTTAATTTTACTTTTTCACATTTAGGTTACAATCTATTTGGAATTAATTGGATGTATTGTTTTAATTAAGAAGCTTATTTTTTTTTTTCAATTTGGAGACACCAACACAGCCTGAATAATCAGAAATAGAAACTCCCTATTCATTTTTGTTTACCTTTCCCAATGTCCTGTCCATTCCATTGACCATTTGTCTAGCACAGAGTCAATGCTATCCCTATAAGTTCTACCAGTGTTTAGAGATGTTTATCTCTGATAGGAAAAGTCTCCCCACCTTGGTTCAAAACAAGATCATCTTTCTCTTTTGTTCGTCTATAAGAAGAAACTTGTCTAATAGAGAGAAAAGAATCAGCATATATTAGTTGACTTTATCACTTTTTGTGGAATAAAATTCTTGAGGTGTCATGTATCACTTATAGTTTTAGAATTCTTTTTTTTTTTAATTGGAACTTTCTCTATGGTCCCCTCCCAACTTCCACCACCTGGGGTTGCATATTTGTATTCATTCTCCCATGAGCTTCTCTCCTGTACTGCACACACCAATACCAGATCCTCTTCC
Organism: Mus pahari; assembly: GCF_900095145.1. NCBI lineage: Eukaryota > Metazoa > Chordata > Mammalia > Rodentia > Muridae > Mus > Mus pahari. The sequence goes on along the minus strand of NC_034606.1, from coordinate 17,608,810 downwards.
TCTTTTCCCCTCAATCTTCCCTCTCTCACCCAGGTCCCTCCCTCTTTCTCCTTCCCATAATTATTTTCTTCCCCCTTCTAAGTGGGGCTGAAGCATCCTTTCTTGAGCCTTTCTGCTTGTTACACCTCTTATGGTCTGCGGGTTGTATCCTAAGTATTCTGTATTTTTGGCTAAAAGTACATACCAGTGAGTGCATACCATGCATGTGCTTTTGTGTCTGGGTTACCTCACTCAGGATGATTATTTTCTAGTTCCAGCCATTTGCCTGCAAAATTCATGATGTCCTCATTTTTAATAGCCGAATAGTATTCCATTGTATAAATGAAACATATTTTTGGTATCTATTCTTTGGTTGAAGGACATCTGACATCTGAGTTGTCTCTAGATTCTGGATATCACAAATAAGGCTGCTATGAACATAGTGAAGCATGTGTCCTTGTGGGATGGTTTCTTTTGAGTATATGCCCAAAAGTGGAATAGCTGGATCTTCATGCAGAATTATTTCCAATTTTCTGAGGAACACCAGATTGATTTCCAGAGTGGTGGTACCAGTTTGCAATCCAACCAGCAATGGAGGAATGTTCCTCTTTCTCCACATCCTTGGCATCATGTGCTGTCACTTGAGCTTTAGATCTTAGACATTCTGATTGGTGGGAGGTGGAATCTCAGGGTTGTTTTGATTTTCATTTCTCTGATGACAAAGACTTTATTTCTTTAAGGAATATTTCTTTAAGTGCTTCTTGGCCATTCGAGATTTTTCTGATGTAAATTCTGTTTAGCTCTGTACCACATTTCTTAATTGGGTTATTTAATTTTTTTGGAGGTTAACTAAATGAGCTACATATATAGGATATAGGTTTAGTGAATATTTTTCCCCCAATCTGTAGGTTGCCAATTTGTCCTATTGACTGTCTTTTTCCTTACAGAAACTTTTCACTTTTATGAGGTCCCATTTATCATTTGTTGATCTTAGGGCATGAGCCATTGGTGCTCTGTTCAGAAAATTTCCTCCTATGACAATTATTTCAAGGTTCTTCTTTCCCACTTTCTCTTCTATTATATTCAGTGTATCTGGTTTTATGTTGAGGTCCTTGATCCATTTGGACTTTAGCTTTGTGCAAGGTGATAAATATGGATCTATTTTCATTCTTCTACATACAGACAACCACTTAGACTGGTGTCGTTTACTGAGTATGTTTTCTTTTTTCCATGGTACAGTTTTGGGATTTTTGTGAAAGATCAAGTGTTTGTTTGTGTGTGTTTATTTCTGGTTCTTTGATTCTATTCCATTAATTGACCTGCCTGTCTCTGTATCAATACCATGCAGTTTTCATTACTATTGCTTTGTAGTATAGTTTGAGGTCAGGGATGGTGATTCCCTCAGAAGTTCTCTTAGTGTTAAGGATTGTTTTCGCCATCTTGGGGGTTTTTTTTTGTTTGTTTGTTTGTTTTTCCATATGAAACTGAGGATTACTCTTTCTATGTCTGTGAAGAGTTGTGTTGGAATTTTGATGGGAACTGTGTTGAATCTGTAGATTGCTTTTGGTAAGATGACCATGTTCAATATGTTAATCCTACCAATCCATGAGCATGGGAGATCTTTCCATCTTCTGAGTTCTCCTTTGATTTCTTTCTTCAGGGATTTGAAGTTCTTGTCATACAGATATTTCACTTGCTTGGTAAGAGTTACACCAAGATATTTTATACTATTTGTGGCTATTGTGAAGGATGTTATTTCTCTAATTTCTTGCTCAGCCTGCTTATCATATGTATAAACTGATTTGTTTGAGTTAGTTTTGTATTCAGCAACTTTGTTGAAGTCACTTATCAGCTGTAGGAGTTCTCTTGTGGAATTTTGGGGGTTGCTTAAGTATACTATCATACCCTCAAGACTCAATGGGTGTGACCTTAGCCAAAATGCCCAACAATGGGGAGAGGGAACTCTAATAGTCTGCCTCCAGTAGATAGACAGGGCCTCAAGTGGAGGGATGGGGTTACTAAGTCACAGTCAAAATTTCTGACCCAGAATGGTTCCTATCTAAAAGAACTATTGAGACAAAAAAATGGAGAAGACACTAAAGACAGGAACTTAGCATGACTGCCCTCCCAGAGGTCAATAAGCAGCTAACCAAGACAGATGCAGATACTTACACCTAACCCTTGGACTGAAGTCAGGGACCCTTATGGTCGAATTTGGGGAAAGATTAAAGAAGCTGAAGAGGAGGGTAACACCATAGGAAGACCAGCAATCTCAACTAACTTAGACCCCAGGGAGCTCCCAGAGACTGAGCTACCAAGTGGACAGTATTCAGGAGTCTGTCCAAGCCTCCTGCTGCCACCCCCTGGCGCATATGTAGCAGAGGACTTCCTAGTCTGGTCTCAGTGGGAGAAGATGTGCCAAATCCTGTGGAGACTTGACACCCCAGGGAAAGGGGAGGCCTGTTGGCCGGAACCACCCTCTCAAAGGCAAAGTGGAATCAGGAACTGTGCAAGGGGGGACTGAGAGGGAGGAAATGGCCAGAATGTAAATAAATAAATAATTGAGAAAAAAAAAAGAAAAGAAAAATAAAAGTTTGAAAAAACTTGAAGAAAGATTAATGAAAGAAAAAGAAAGACAGGCAGAAGACACAGGAGAGAGAAGTATGATAGAAATAACACTATTGGGTTAAATATAACACTATATTAAAGCTTGTGCAGTGATATTGATGTTTGTTTAATAGACATTGACTCCTCTGATAAAAGAATACATCCCAATTTTATGCTGGGGTAATTGTATTTTAATAGTATATCTGATAAAAGGCAGAAATGGGCATTTCATAGAGAACATTGAAAAATAATGTCTTTAATGATGATTTATTTCCAAGTGGAGGACTGCATTTCTTATTGGAGGATGTGTCTTGGTCAGTATTTAATTAGTGTAAAGATACACCATCACTGTGATAACCAAAAAATTGTTAATTGAGGCTGTCTTACATTTTAGGGGATTAGTTCCTTATGGTGGGGAGCATGGCAGGTGTGCAGATAGACATGGTTTTGAGATATAGCTAAAAGCTACACCATGACTATAGGCAGCAGGCGCACACACACACACACACACACACACACACACACACACACACA
>NC_034606.1:17584373-17605650 GCF_900095145.1 Mus pahari | reverse complement strand
ACAGAGGAGAAAAGAGAAAATGAGAGACAGAGGGGGAGAGAGAGAGAGAGAGAGAGAGAGAGAGAGAGAGAGAGAGAGAGAGAGAGAGAGAGAGACTGACTCTGGGTTTGGCATTGGCTTTTTAAACTATGACTACCCCATAGTGACACATTTCCTTCAACAAAGACATACCTCCTAATCCCTTCAAATAGTGCCACAAATGGTGACCAAGCATTCAGATATATAAGCCCATGGGCACCATTTTTATTCAAATCACAACAGGGGGTTTGTGTTAAAAACATACTAAAGTCATTGAAGTTGAGAGCCAGCAGCATATGCAATATATTCCAGTCTCTAAGACCCAATGTCACCTAGAAATTAAAGTGAGGATGTCTAGGGGTTTACATAGCTACATGGATGTAAGTCAATCCCAAATCAATATTTAAAACAGCAGGATTTTGGGGGTCAAACACACATTACCAATTTTATAAATAAGATTTTATGGGAGCAGAGCCTTACCCATGTGTCTACAGCTATTTTCCCATTGCAATGGCAAATTGAACTGACTCATTGGTAGGAAAAAATCATACAGCCTCCATTACTAAAACACTTTCTGATCTGGGTATATGAAGAGAAAGTTTCTCATCTCCTGCTCCAAATTATCATCCTCAAGATTCCAGGCCAAAGATGTAGGGTGCACAGTGATCAAAGTGGAATACTTTGTGAAAAATAATATGTTCTTCATCCTGCGAGAGAATCCGTTCTCATTCTTCACACTCTACACGGGTGCTGCCTGAAAGGAAACTGACAACCTGAAAGCAAAAGTAACTCTGTATTCTGAATTACAATACTCCTTCTACTAGCTTTACCAAAAGTCCCAAGCTTGATAGAAGGTTACCCATAGACAGAAAGCCCCGGCAGGGTCCCAAGAGATGACATTTCCCCAGAATCCATCTATATTTTGACTGTGCTTAACACTGTCATTTAAAATGTGATTTTTAGTTTTATTCATGTATATGTGTGTATGGTTGAATTTGAGTGTGTGCTGGTACATGCAGGTGCCTGCAGAAGCCAGAATGTGTTGTCTAGTGAGCTAGAGTCATAAGCCTGTAAGCCATCCCCCGTGAGAGATGAAAATGAAGCTCTGGTCCTCTGAACATAACCACTGTGGGAGTTGGGATCTAAATTCCAGTCCTCACCAAGAGCAGAGATGCTCTTAACTTCCCGAGTCCTCTCTGTGCCCTACCTCTGTGATGTTTACAGCTTCTGAAATTAATTCTTCCAAGCTCCCTGTTAAATAAGTTTTGATATTATTTTTCATAAGGACCGATTGACTGAGCTATCATAGTTCCAAACTGGCAATGCATTCCGATGTGGGGAGGGGAGGGGAAGCCCAGAATTTAGAGCCAGAAGTGCTGCTTTTGAGTTCCTAAACTTGATGCTTCCCAGGTGAATGACCTTGGGCAGCTTTCTTAAACTTGAGACTCAGTTTTCACATAAGCAAAATGCAAACACTAATAATTCTTGCCGTATCAGGCTAACAGGGCTATTGTTAGAAGCTAATGGGGTATGAAAGAATGATTTGTAAATTATAAAATAATATGCACATGTTCATTATCATTTGTGATTCTCATAGGCTCTTTCAATGATTTTTCTCTAATGTCTAAAGGGACTTCATGCAGGTTTAGGAACTAGCCACCAACTGTCTATTGCATTATTAATATTATTGGATTATTGTTGCCAAAATAATCATTATTGCTTCAACATATGTCTTATTTGGCAATGACCTGTGCCTCCAGACACTGCTATTATCTATAAGAATCACTGCTGTGGGATCTGGGCACCTTTGAGGTGGGTGGAGTGCAGGGCAGGTGAAGATTTGATGCTTCTCTTGTCTCACTCAAATTCCATGTGATCTCAATTCCCTGAATGACAGGGTAGTGCTGATCATGCCTAGAATCCCACACAAACTACAATGCACACATGCTGTCATTTCTTCCTGAAATCTCCCCTTAATTAAAAACGTGGGATAAAAGCTGATGTGATACAGGAGACAAAAACATACAGTATCTCCAAATACTGCCTGCTGCTCACAGTTTTCCTATTTCTCTTTGTAGAAAGCAAATTTGTTCTTGTAAATATTTTCTTTGTGGGTTTCTTTCTGTCTTTCTGCCTGTCCCTTTCTCTCACCTTTTATGGGGGAAACAAATATCAGAATATATTGTATGAAAAATTTAAAAAGTTCTAAAATCTTGTCGGAGGAACTGATTAATCTATTTCAGGATATGGGAAAGTTCACTTGTAAGAGCCAGTAAGGTCAGTGAGCATTAAGCCTTTACTTTTTGTTTTCATTCTTTTTGTATGTGTCATCTTAAGCATGCACATGTTGTTGGTTTGTTATTTTGTTTTTTCTTTTTCCAGTTTACCATATATTCAGCTACCCCAAGAGTGGTTGGTTTGTAAGACTTGTGTCTTGAGGTTGGAGGGTGGTGTAAACCTTCAGGGGCTTTGTAGCCAGCTAACTGTCTCAAGCTAGCTTGACTGGAGCTTTGCCCTTGACGCTGGATTAAGATACACTTAGATAAGGAGCAAATTTGTTCGCTGCCCTTTCTCCATCTAAGGACAATTCCCGTAGTGCCCTCATAGATAGAGATTAACTTGAATGTTTTGTAGCCTCAGGAGTTCACATAATTTACATTGTAAACTCCTAAAAAGAGATACCTAGAGTGACTATTGACCCACAGGTTTTTGCAGATGGCTGGTTTCTATATCCTAGATTAAGCTGAACTGGGCCATTGTGTTCTGAACTGCAATCTGAATTTTCTTCAAGGTTAAACTCCTTTCTACAGAATGGAAAACATGAGAATTACCAAAAACAGTGACCATGATATGTTTGCCAGATAAAACATAACTGTTTTATTTTTTTCCCCTTTGTACCATTAAGAGATTTATTGTCTTCTATTTATTTTCAGCACTTTTCTTCATTTCTGGGAAGTCTGACTTGCCTAAATCATTATTGCATCTGAAGAGAGTTTTGCAGACAGATTTCCGGTAATGGGCTCGAATAATGTCTCTACTTGGCATTTCATAATGGCCATTTATAGCATAGAGAGGAGCAATGTGTCTTATATGTTTCCTCAGAAGCAAATACGATTAGCCTCAGGGGTCTAGTGGCATTGTCTGAAGCAGCCCACCAAACATTTTAAATTTCTTTGTAACCACATAGTAAGGAAAAATTTGCATTCCACATCATAATATATGAGTGCTTCCTTAGTTACAAAAATGTCTTAAGATTTTAATTGATGTTGCAGGCACGTGGGCCATTTTTATCGTGCACATTGGTTCTGTTACTATTGACTTTATTGGGTAGATGAATAACTAGTTTTAGATGACTGTGGTTTGGAAATTGGGAAACTAGATTTGATTTTGATTTTCTCACTTTCCAACATCCCTGAAAATTGTCTGAATTGATGGCGTAGCGGTATGAGTGCTTGCTATACAAGCATAAGAACTAGAGTTCAAACCCCTGGACCCAAGTAAGATGCTGGATATGATGGTGTGAACTTGTAAATCCAGCACTGCGGTGTTGGAGGCAGAGATGACAATGCGAGGGCTTGTTCAGATCCCGCCTAGTTCTTGGGCTAGTGAGAAACTCTGAATCAGACAGACAGAGAACAATAGAGGCAGAAACCCATTTTTTTTCTCTAGTCTCTGTACATACACATTTATGTACAAATAGATAAACATGTATCACACACACACACACACACACACACACACACACACACACACACACAAGAAATAAAATACAAATGAAAAAAACCAGCCAAACAATTTGTTATCTTCTTGAATGGGTCAAATCTTTGTAGAATGTAGATCTTTGGTTGTAAAATGGATTGCTTGGATAATTAAATCTACAGTTGGGGATTTGTGTGTGTACATGTGTGCATGTGTGTGTGTGTGTGTGTGTGTGTGTGTGTGTATGCGCATGTTTTATGCTAAGGTGAAAAGACTGATTCAAACCAATGGGGAATTTTAAACCCACAAATGTTCTGAAGATGTTTAATCATTTTCATGAGTCTGAATTGACTCTCCTTTTGCAATAGTTCCATGTTTTCGTGCGAGTTCCTTGAGGATTTTTGGATATCTTTTTCTCAGGGCAATAGCTACTTTAGAAGCAATGATTTTCACAGGAAACACTTGAGGCAACAGCTAGCCCCAGGTTGTCACATTCACCAGTGGTGAACCCAGCTTCAACAGGTATTTATCAGAAGACGTCTCCTTACCCAGCACTTACCAGCTACTCTGGGCTATATGGGAAAATTGTGAGGTGAGTACTCTGCTATGGAGACTCGATGTATTACTGGAAGAAACTCTGGAATGAATTTTCAGAATTCATCTATGATAATATAGTGATGGGAAAGAATATATAAAGTAGTAGTGTCAGTTCATTGAAGTACTACTGAATGATCCAATGTGGTATTAGCAGATTCCTTTTTTTCCATACCAACCTGAAGGGTTAAAAACATTGGTCCTTCTGTTTTTCTCCTAAGTAAATTAGGGTTTTAGCTCAGAATATATACATGCTTCAAAAGCAATTCGATTAAACAGTTTTCAATGCCATCTATGATGTTCTGTGGTACTGAGGTGTGGATGAGTAAATGGTTATTGGTTGCTGAATTAGAATATAGTATTTTGGGTAAAACAGAAACAGGGACGATAGTCTTTCAGCTTCTAACAGATATTCTAATGTGAGATTTATTTATTATGTGTTGCATTGGTCAAAAACCTTATTGTAAAAATAACTAATCTCAACACCTTGGCTTATATTTGTCGCAAGCTCTTCCTGCTTCTAGTGTGGTGTCTGAAACACACTCAGAGCAACAAATTATTCATGCCACCTACTTTCTTTACCATTATTTGTTGTTGGATTATTCATGTGATTGATTATTCAGGTTGGTAGGATGATTAAGGTTGTGAAGAATCTGAAGGACATGGCCCGTCATCTCTCCTGTGTCAACTACAAGGCGCCAGAGTAATCCTGCAGCCAGAGATGGAAATCACTTTGGTTTCCAAGTCTTTATCTGGAGGAGACTTTCCTCGACAGCCATGCCAATAGAGATATCATAGGTAGTGGTTTGAATAGGTATAGTCCCCATAGACTTGTGTGCTTGAATGCTTGGGTCACAGAGAATGGTACTATTAGGAGGTGTGGCCTTGTTGGAAGAAGCATATCACTGTAGAGGCAGGCGTTGATGTTGTATATGATCCAGCTATGCCCAACTTCTTTTGCTGCTCTCAGATCAAGATGTAGAACTCTCAGCTCCTTCATCAGCACCATGTCAGCCTGAACTCTGCCATGCTTCCCTTCATGATGTTAATGGACTAAACTTCTGAAACTGTATGCCAGCCCCAATTAAATGTTTTCCTTTATAAGAGTTGCTGAGGTCATGGTGTCTCTTCATAGCAATGGAAACCCTAACTAAGACACAACTGGACTGTCTATAATACAAAAAAAGCAAACTTTTATTGCTTTGAGTCATTAAAAGTTGGCTTGATTATTAAAACATTTAACCATTAGATCAGAAGGTATAGGATAAATTTTTGCCTTATGAGAGACATTCATTTGCTTCACATTAAGATACTCTGTTTTTTTTCTAAATCCTGATATACAAGATGCTGAAACAATCAGAATTCTAGGGAATAGTATCTAGGTGTCAGTTATGTGCCTTTTGGATCTCCTAGGGGATCCCCTTGTATGTTTAAAAACCGTTGTTCCTGTATTTTTAGTCATCTGAAAAGGATCACCTATCATTTTGATAAGATGAAGGTCTTAGAAAGCTAAAGAATGTTACATTTGAAAACTGTTACTAAGTTTTAATGGGGGAAGGAAGGTTGCTCAGACACACTGAAACTTTAGAAGTACTGTGGTAGAACATTCTTCCTTAGTGATTCTCACAGCATAACCTTCTAACTATAAATAGAGGGTCCTCAAAATGCTTTTGAAAGATATTTTTTTGTGCTTAAACCCAGGCCTACTAAATCGCAATTTAGTTCTTCAATGTCTACAACCTAGAGTTTTCTAGATAATTCTTGATTTCCTGGGATTCACACTTATTTGCTAAAGGAATATTTCCTCCACTTCATCATCCACCAATTTCTTCTCCCCAAAACCCCTGGCAATGCCGTGGACATTCCCATGAAATTCATGGTACAAGCTATTTTCCTACTTCAATGTTTATCTGGTTTCTCTCTGTCATTGTTTCTAATGGGAAAATCTCTTCTACTGGTTTTAAATGCTTTCTATTACCACAAACTATTTAACATGAAGGATCTACACTAGAGAATCTTTTTATTTAAATGAAAAACAATGTTGGCTGAAGAGAGTAAAATGTCACATTTCTAAAATAATCCATATGCTAGCAAGGTATGACATCACATGTAGTGATCCTTGCATTTGAAAAACAGAAGAAGGCATACCGCTATACATTTGTAGCCAGTCTAGTTTATACAAGATATATATTTTTTAAAGGATAGCCATGATACAGTGTAATGACTTGTCTTTAAAAAGGGGTAGCATTAAATATGCCATAAGTTAGCCATGATTCCATGGATAGAGCTTTCCTTTTTTGGACTTGTATCCATTGTGTGAAGAAAGAAGTTGTGGGAATAATTTAGATGATAAATTAAATTTAAAGTGGAAAAGGAATATGCAAGAGCAAGATAATAGAAAAAAACCCTGAATATCCTGTATGTCTTTGGGTGAGACTTGTTTGGGTGAATGAGTTATTTATGACCAAAGACTTTGCAGGGATATAGATAACGAGACTGGATACTTCTCAGAAAGAAATTAAATCTTATTATATCCTAATTTATTTTCTCTTCTTCTTTTGATCTTCCATTTTTGAAGTTAACATGTACTAGGATACATCGATAATTCATCTGATAGGTGTCTGTTAAAGTTACGGATCCCCGTAGTCTGTGCATCTGCTGGTTTTACCTAGTTTCTTAGTTCCCTATCCTTTCTTTAACTGTATTTACAGGAACATATTGAACACTAATTCTGACCTGGAATATGGACCCATCAGAGGTAAGTAGGGAGATTTCTACCCTGGTCCCAAGAATATTTACTATCTATAAAGTCTTGTTCAGCATCCTTAGGAACACAGGCTCTCGTCCTGTGGGAAAAACAACAACAAAAAGGTCAGACTGAGACTAAGGGTGTTTGTTTCTCTTTTGATGACCTATGAGGTCACACAGAGAGCCTTATCATTATATTTATTAGAATTCTTCATATGTGATTTCTTTGGCATACTGAAAAGAGATATATGAGGATTTGTTCATCTTAAGACCATCTCAGATAAAATAGGAAAGTGAACAAATTTTATATATGTACACATGTGTGTGTGTGTGTGTATGTGTGTGTGTGTGTGTGTGTGTGTGTTTGTGTGATGAGATAGATCATTGATGCCCCATCTTATCTGCAGGTATTGAAGGAAACTTAGATACGATATAATGAACATGCTACACCATGTGGAATATATCAGTAGGCTGAAGTCCTGGTGTATACTGGCCTGTTGGCCATGGTCTTAGGGTATAAATCTAAATCTCTGAAGGAGAATCAAACACATAGTAGACAGTACTTAGGGTATCAGAAGGGTGCTTTATCACTCTATATGTTCAAAGTCAGCTTTCAGCCTTTCATGGGGAAAAGGCTTGTACCACTGGTAGCTAGAAGTCTGAAATGTTGGGTCAGGTAAGCATAGATTTGAGATTTGCTGTTGCTTTGTCAACTGTGTGGTCCTAAGCAAATTATGGACATACTGCAACGTCTTGATATAATTACAACATATACAGGTTCATGCATATGTTTTATGATGTAACTGTGAAAAATAAAGGAGATGATATTTTTAAAGGACTCAGTATAGTTCCTGGCATAAGATAAAAATAATACAATTTTTCCTTATGACTATTATAGAGCAATGGCTAAAAACTGAGAGAAATGTTTTCCTTTAAGAACTAGAAGAATGAGTCAAGAAAAGGGGGTTGGGTATATAGCTCACTTGGTAGAGTACTTGCCTAGCATTTATCATGCTCTGGGTTGTATTCCAGTGCTATGTAAACTAGGCTTGGTGGTATACATCCTTAACTCCAGCACGCAGAACTTAGAGACAAAGGGATGGAAGTTTGAGGTCATGCTTGGTTAAACTACAAATTCAAGATCAGCTTGGGGTAAGTGAGATCATATCTGCCTCAAAAGGCATGCACATGTGAGTGCATACATGTTTATGTGTGTTTATGTCTGTGCAAACATGAGAGAGACAGAGAGGTAGAAACAGGCAGAGAAAGAGACAGAGAAAGCAGCAAGGAGGGGAGGAGAGGGGAGGGTAGGAGAGGGGAGAGGACAGAATGTATTGAAGGAACTAATAAAAAGATGGGGACCACTGGGCAGATGATTAAGGAGACTGAGGTTGGGCCTACACATAAGTATTGTCATGCTCAAGTAATGAGAAGGGCAGAAATCTAGAAGACAGGGATGAAAGAAGGTTTGGCATTGTTTAAGAACAACGGACTCCATAGGAGGAACATCAATGTGAACTAATCAGTATCCTCAGAGCTCCTTGGAACTAAACCACCCATCAAAGAAAACACATGGTGGAACTTGTGGTTCTAGCTGTATATGTAGCAGAGGATGGCCTAGTCCGTCATCAATGGGAGGAGAGGCCCTTGGTCCTGTGAAGGCTCTATGCCCCAGTATAGGGGAATGCCAGAACCAGGAATGGGAGTGGGAGGGTTGGGAAGCACCGGGGGGGGGGGCAAGGGAGTAGGGGATTTTCTGAGGGGAAACCAGGAAAGGGGATAACATTTGAAATGTGAATAAAGAAAATATATTTAAAAAAAAGAAAGAAAAGAAGAAAAAGAAGAACTGACAACTAGACATTACTTTTTTTGTACTGTCTAATATGTCATCAACTGCTGTATGTATCCTCCTTGGAAGTACCCTATAACTTGACTCCACACTATGACAAACTTTTAGTATTGATGTAGACATTGCTTCAAAAGGCATTGTTTTTTTCTTACTACTCCCTCTGAAGCTCAAGTTCATATTCTAGGATATTCTATTAAGGGCACTCCAGAAAAAAATATTTTATTCTTTTTTTTCCTACCTGACATGGGGGCTTAGCACATTAGCTATATTAGTTTTTAATATAGTTTCCTCTTGTAGGGTTCAAATTTGTGTTCTTTGATTAGGTCTCTATCCCGCTCTGTGCTGGGCTAGTTCACATCTTAGCTCTGATGACATTTGTTCTTGAGAGGGAGTCTGACAGATAAAAATGTTAGTTTGTTGGATTTTCTTATTCCACATAACGTTTGCATGAGCACATGGTAGAGAAATAAACCTTAGGTATTCAATTATCTGACTAAGTGTATATAATCTATCGGTTTCCCACATAAGCAATGTATTTAAGAAGGGAGAAATATACGAATGTATATAAATGCCACTGCAGGAGGGTCCTAAAGATTATGGTTTATTTCAACTACAGGTTCTTGAGACTTGGGAGTTTCACAGAATTATTGGTGTAATAAACCCCAGTGGTTTGTTATGGCATTAGCTGCTCACTATTTATTTCATGCTATTAATCAATGCGCCAGCCATCAGTTACTAGCAACTTGGGATATTTTAGGATTAGTTCTAATGCTTTTTTATAGTTTCTTTCTTTTTATTTTCTCTATTGCTATATTATTAATCAAACAGATAGAAATTTCTAGCTGACAAGATGTTTGCTCACATGCAAAGTGTCAGTGGAATTTAATAGGTAAAGGAGATTTACTTAGAGAAAAAAATTCCTTTAAAGCAATGAAATACAAAACTGTAAATAGTAAAGAGGGGGAAATGTGAGTATCTTATACAGTCCTTCTGCTATGTACATATGTTTTCTTGCTAGGTGCCCTTGTTTAGAAATTCTGCTATAAGAAGAGTAGCGGATGGCTGTAGAATCTTCTCCCATCAGTGTCCACAATGTGATAATGAGGGGGTGCCATTCTGTAGGACGTATTCCCTAAAGATGTGAGACTCTGAACCTTGGACCTTTTTCTTGCTTTAGTGTTTGCCTTTTTAAAAATCTGTGACTATTTGTCTTGTTTTCATTCTATCTACTTTGGCATGGTCTCTGATAGAATAGCATGCAGTTTGTGCTCGAAGAGGTTGTGTTGACTATCAAGTGGCAGATCAGCAGGGCCATCAGAAAGGCTGGGCAGGTTTTGCAATCCAGAGAAGTTCAGCCAAAGCTGGGTTTCATATCAAGAGGAGGCAGTTGTCAGGTCATTTCCCAGAGTGTGTGTAGAGGGACTTGCTGTGTGCTTCGGTGTCAGTCTTTTTTCTTCCTTCCTTCCTTCCTTCCTTCCTTCCTTCCTTCCTTCCTTCCTTCCTTCCTTCCTTTCTTTTATTTTGCAGTATTTTTCTTTTTTTTTTAATTAGATATTTTCTTCATTTACATTTCCTGTTTCTTAAAAGGAGAAAGGGGAAACGACTGACTGTGGAACGTGAATGTGAGTATGAGGGCCGGGGGCACCCTAATAGACTCAGTAACCCACTAACACCTGGTCCATTTCCTCACACAAGGCTGTTGGCTCCGGGAAGACTCTTGTCTTGTGTTTGCCCTTGTATTTCTTGCACACAAACCATTCTAAGACAAAGAATACATCCAGCAAGTATTAGCTGTGTGACTGTGACATTAGCTGGGTGATTGTGACAGATCCTTACGAGGAACCAGTGTTCTAGAGACCTACAGCTGTTATATTCAAATATTAAGAACTAAAGCAGTTTGGGTTCTAAGTTATTTTTGTTGTTGTTGTTGTTGTTTTGTTTGCGGGGCTTGGTGTTTGTAAATAACCAAGATTCCAAGTGATCAAGTGTTTTCCCCATGATGACTTACACATCTTTTAAATGGTTCAGGAAATATGAACAGTATGTATATAATTAGGGGTTGTTTTTTTTTTTTCCTGATCCAACAGTAAAATTTGGGAAATGGTATTCTGATCCAGATTAAGATCCTTTCTCTTAAATATTTTGTTTCAGAGAATTACCTGGAGTAGTTTCAGAAATTTAACTTTATGGGAAGCCTCCCTTTTTCTGAACCTATTCTGAGAAAAAGGAGGCTCAGAGAAAGATGGGGAAGTGAGGTTAGAGGGAGGAGTTAGTATAAGAGGAAAGAGAGGAAGCTGCAATTAGGATATAAGATAAATAAATTACTTAATAAAATAGAAATTTAATTCTATATCTGTGGAGTCCAGTGTGTGCAACATTAAGCTATACTACAGATTAAGTCACTACATGAGTTTATCTCCCTAGAGTCAATGTACCTGGCATTAAATTTCAAAATAATTCTTTTAACTGCCACATTTCCCAGAATGCAGAGTAGAAATATTTAATGTTGTAAACAAACACAACCTTATGTTTGTAATGTCATTGCTGCCTCTTAGCCACTGTGCATTCATTTGCTGTGTCTGTGTTTCCTTTTTATAAATATACAGAATGGGGTAGCCAAAATCTACCTGGGGTACCCCTCTTAATGCCTATCTTTAACACCAGAGAATCTCATTATGGTTTTGCCCTGTCTTTCTGGGTATCTAAATCATGTGTTAACAATTGATGAGAATTGAATTTTAAAAATGGCACCATAAAGTATAAGCCATTTGAACTTTACAAATGACATTTATACTCATAAGGTATAAGCCATTTAAATTTCCATTTTCTCCATATTGTTTTTAAAAATATGACTAACTCAGGAATTTCTGCACATCAAATTCTTAAGTTAAATTCTTATGGCTGTATCTGAAATTTCACCTTGTTAATATTGTAATCTCTGGAGATAAATATTAGATTATCCATGAGGCATTTGTTAATCCCCAAATTGTATTTATCCGTGGATCTACTGGCTAGAAAAATGATTTAAAATTTCTTAACAGGCTGGGCAATGGTGGTGCATGCCTTTAATCCCAGCACTTAGAAGGCAGAGCCAGGTAGATTTCTGAGTTCAAGGCCAGCCTGGTCTGCAGAATGAGTTCCAGGATAGCCAGGGCTACACAGAGAAACCCTGTCTCAAAACAAAACAAAACAAAACAAAACAAAAACATTTCTTAACAGAAGTAGAGCTTTCGTTAATAGTAATTGGTGTGCTATTTGGAGAAGATACAAAACTCAGTTCTTTATTTTTTTATTATTATTTTCTTTATTTACATTTCAAATGCTATCCTGAAAGTTCCCTATACCCCCCCACCCCTGCTCCCCTACCCACCCACTCCCACTACTTGGNACCCACTCCCACTACTTGGCCCAGGCCTTGCCCTGTGCTAGGTCATATGGAGTTTGGGAGACCAAGGAGCCTCTATTCCCACTGTTGGCCGACTAGGTCATCTTCTGCTACAAATGCAGCTAGAATCGGTGTCAGTCTTTATTGATCTGGTATGTTTAGTACTTCTTAAAGGTCTGGCTCATTCTTTATTTTTTTCAATACCCTTATTCACAAGCTAGCCCATTATCTTTTAGGTAGATAAGAAAATAGATGGGCAGGAATATAGATTCTTTCGGTACAGTTACCCGAGTGCTACCTCTTTGAACTACAGTGTCATCAGACAGTGACTGCACACGGCAATCAATAGACTGGTTCATGGTTCCTACTGCCAATGCTACTGGTATTTATCTAAAAATAATTTCAAGATCAGGTCATGCATTTGTGCACCCCATACAATGAAAATAGCAAAAGGGAGAAAATAAATAAAAAAGGAAGAGAAAGAAAGAGAATTTTGTTGTTTTTCTCCTTCCTTCCTATCCTGTCTTTGTCACACCTAGACTAATCTAAAATATAATCATAATCTTTTGCATCCTGCCTGCCTCCCAAGTACTGCAGTTATGACTGTGTGCCGCCATATCCAATTTAAAAGGCTTTTGGTCCTCCACTTAGGCTCAATATCCTGAGTCATTGTGTTTGAGATTATAATGAATTGAAATTTATGAAATTTCAGCTGGTGAATAAATTGAAAATATTAATAATTATTATTTACAATAAATTAATAAAATAAGTATTAAATAGAATGTAGTTGTTACTAATGTTCTAATCCTTTTAAATTTGGAAATATGTCTAGCAATGGAGCAAAAGAATAATAATAAAAGATGAACACCAGATATTTAAAAATCTTATATACATAACACAGGAGGGTTGGGAGATAAAAGTCATTACTTGATATTTTCATTTGCGAGTACTAATGTTAACAGTTCAACAAATTCCAAAATGTGCTTCCCATGTAAAGGAATATTGACCAAACTTCTAAGGCTTAAAAGATTATCATAGTTATGGTAAATAAATCACAAATTTCAACTTTCCATATTAGAAGAAATATTAAGAGATGGGAGAGATGGCTGAGCCATTAAGAACATTTGTTGCTATTCCAGAGAACCTGGATCCAGTTCCTAGTACCCACAAGGCACCTCACAACTCCATTTCCAAGCTATCAAAATTCTTCTGACTTTTGTGTATACCAGACATATAAATGGTGCTTGGACATACTTGCAGGCAAAATACCCACATACATAAAATAAAAGTAATTATAAAAAAATGAAAAGATGTATTAGCCAGAGTTCTTCAGAAAAACAGAACTAATAGAAAATGTTGCAGATAACAGATGATAATGTAGGTAATAGGGGAATAAATGATACATATATTGATGATTTGAATATCCTTTCATATATATATATATATATTCGTAGGGCTATTCATTGTCAGAATTGGCTTACATAATTATGGAAGGTAGGTAATGAGTCACACTCTGATGTCTAACAAATAAGAACTAGTAAAGTTTATAGCCTAATGAAGCCTACTTGTGAAGGCCTGAGAACTAGAAATTCAATGACCAATGGTAGGAGAAAATGGTTTTCTGAGTTCAAGGATGCACAGGCAGATAATACCCCCTCTTTTCTGTGCTTGCTCAAACCAGTCCCTCAATGGGTTGGATAGCACCTGCCCACATTAGGCACTAGTGGCAATGAAGCCCACCAATTCAAATTTTCTATGTGGTTCTAAATTCTAAAATTTGTAATTTGCTGTATTTGCTTTTGGGATGCTAGTAATTGGAAGTTTATTTACTTTGGGGATGCTAGTAATTGGAAGGAAACTTAAGGGTCTCTTCTCTATGTAGTCTGAATTGGCAAAACCCTCCAACATTGAACAGCTTTGCGACAAGGCTTGAATGACTTTGCTCATGTCTGCTTTTAATAATCTACTCTGAATGCGTGAGGTTTTCCATACAAATCTCAGCAGTAAGTGGAAATATAAACTAAGTGTGCGCATTTGAAGGGTGTTTCGATTGAGATGTCAATTTCAATTATTGGTTATGGTTATTGTATTTCAGTTCATATCTTGGAAATTGGACAACTCAGGAAAAGGTTTAGAAACAATTTTTAGGACATAATTCATCGACCACAAATATTATGGTATGAAACATCTGATTACGGTATAACATTTTTATTGTTTAGATGAACCTATTTCTACTTTTAAAAATACACTTCTCCATTAGTCCTTATTCAAGTGCAAAGACGTATTTCTCTTGAATAAGTATCCTGAACAAGAAAATGTCCTTCACCCTGATTAGCAAGAAATGAAAAGTTAGCTAAAAATAAAGATCCACTTTTGAATTTGAAATTAATTTTTTTCTTACAGATTGAGCATATTTTAGTCAAATGGAATTTTAAAGATTCTGGTGTGTGTGTGTGTGTGTGTGTGTGTGTGTGTGTGTGTATGTGTGTGTTTTGTCATGGCACAAGTTGGGGGGGTCAGAAGACACATTTGAGTGTTGTTTTTTTCTTCCATCATATTTAAGACAAGATCTCTTTTGTTAATTACTTCTGTATATGCCAGGGTAGCTGGCTCAGAAATACCCCGAGATTCTCCTGGAAGGTTCTCCCATCTCTCTTTATGAATACTAAGATTTCAGGCATACATTACCATGATCAGCTCTCTTCTGGGTTCTCTGTATTCAAGCTTGGTCCCTCTCTTTTGAACAGCAAGTAGCTGAGTTATGTCCCTACATGTCTTGTGGACTTGTTTTCCCCTTTTCTCATGGCCATTCTTTTTACCTTTCCTGTGCTAATGACTGGGATAATTTTCCTTTTATATCAACACAATTTTATTTTACTTGCTTTTATTCCTTTCAAACATCATTTTCTGCATTCCTCTTATTGCATAAGCCATCCTTTCCTTTTTTTCCTATCAAGACACTGCTAATATTTTTATTCTTACATCCACTTGTGGCATGCAAAGTATGATTGTTTAACATTTTCCTCCCTCTCTCTAGTGAATTACACACACACACACAACTGGAAGCATGGCTATGAGTTTTCTTTCCTTTGTTAGAAATAAGATAGACACAAATTCTGGTATGTTCAAAGCCAGCTTTCCAGAACTGTCAGAGCTAAGCTTCTATTAGCCTGGTCACATTAGGTTAGCCTCCACTGACATTGTTTCTGACTGAATTTTCTTTCAATAAAAGCATTGAATGGAATGAGGAATATAAAACAACTCTTCTCTGTTAGGCAAGACAATAGAATTATGAAAACGTAGTAGTAAAGATGTCAGTTAAATATGTTCAGGGAGCTTGGGAGCAAGAGGCGATGGCTCCTTTTCTTCCTCCTCTGTAAAGAAACTCTGCCAACAATGATGGCAGAATGTTCTAATAGCAGAAGCAACTTTAAAATGAGCTTTATCAGAAAATTCCTGGAAATCTTTTATTCAAAGTTCTAGTCAAAATGCTCAACACACTCAGCTTTGAGAAATCTGTCCTTCCAAACCCTCGATTTCCATCTTTAGAGGAATATGGTCACCATATTGTAGGAAATGGTGTATGGAATATGAAGTCCTATGGGGAAAAAAAAGCCAGTTTCCAACCTTGTCCATTCCAGTAACTTGAAACCAGAGTGCTCATAGAATCATTGAGAAATAAGAAGTAGACAACAGAACAGTAAACAGTGCAAGAAGTAAAACGTACTGAATGCCTCAATTACTGCTAGCACATGGTAACGTACTTTGACAGTATTATAAAATTGAAAAAAAAAAAACCAGAGAGCTAAGAAAACATTTAATATGATTATCTCAAATACTCCGCTATGCTGGTTAGTCAGGTGGAACTTTTTTCCAGACTCTAATGACATTTTGCTTGAAGATGCATTCATATTTAAAACTACTCTGGGACTTTCTTCAGCTCAACAAGACCATGTCTATTTTTCTCAGTTGGCTGCACTGAATTTCATTGAATTTGTCTTCCATTTTGTGCCCCATCTTGTCACACATCATATTGATTTGTTTTTCTATCATGAAAGTATAAGGAGAATCCTACTGTACTAACACCTTTCGCTGGTCCTCAATATAGTTTCTCTATGTGTGGGCAGTAGCTTTGT
The DNA here is from genome assembly GCF_900095145.1 of Mus pahari. Lineage (NCBI taxonomy): Eukaryota > Metazoa > Chordata > Mammalia > Rodentia > Muridae > Mus > Mus pahari. The sequence continues at coordinate 17,589,221 of NC_034606.1, read as the reverse complement.
TCCTACTTTCTCATCTTTACTTGGGATTATTACTAAAGCAGAGAGTAGAACAGTACTTTTCAAATCAACACCGATCCTGTTTCCTTATCTTGGAGCTTTCCACTCACAGTGAATCTTACTCAGTGTAACAGTCAAATTCCTTGTAGGGATTATGTGTTGCTCGCTACCTGCTTCTTTTCCTTTGTCCATTATTCATTTTCTATAAGTCTCTTTCTCCTGGCCCTTCCTTTAACATGGCCAACGTGCTTCTTCTGGAACTTACACTTACGCTTGTAGAGAACTTTTCTCTGATGCTTGCAAGATTTATCCACTTCTTTTCCTTCAGAGATCTGTCAATATTGCTGACTCAGAGTCATTCAAGATTCTGTGAAAAGTAGTCATCTCCCCACATTCTCTGCTGTTTCTTGTTTCCAACAGAATTTTTTTTTTTTCATTGAAGGGCTCAACTTTTGTCATCATAATATGTATTTGCGAATTGGTTATCCTTTCTCTTTCTGCATTATTATACAAGACGTATGGCTTCATTGATATGATATGCTATGTCTTCTACATTGAAAACAAAGCTGGCTGGAGAGATGGCTTAGAAGTTAAGAACCTCTGTATGGCTCCAGCAGCTACATCAGACAGCTCACAATGTCAGTTCCAGGGGATTTGATACTTCTGGTCTTTGGAACACTTGTGATTGTATTTACATACCCACACAGGGACAAAAAGACATACATAGAATTTAAAATAAAGTAATTTTTTTTAAAAAAAGAAAGAAAGAAAGAAAGAAAGAAAGAAAGAAAGAAAGAAAGAAAGAAAGAAAACAAAACTTAAACGCAATTTCTTGAGACAACTTGACATCAAAATGACAGAGGTATGTGTGTGTGTGTGTGTGTGTGTGTGTGTGTGTGTGTGTGATATTTCACAGTTTTAATTTTTATGAAGAAAATTTTCTAACTGAACTGCTGAACTCTGCAAGAAGGATCTATTGAAATGGTAAATGTTTTTCATAATGCACCTGTCTTTCGTTTAGTCATTTCAAATAGCAGGAGTAATTAAAGTATTAGTTGAAAGTGTCCAGTTTAAAAACAAGCAAAATACATGTTTAGGTTGTTTTGTGGGATATTTTCTGTATTCTGGGAACACTGGGATTTTAAAAGATTTTGTATGTTATTTTCTCATTCCTCACAAACATTACTTACATTATCTACCAATTACTTCTGTTATCTCATTTGGTGACCCCATTCCACAGATGAGAGAAAGTCTCTCAGATTTGTTGCTCATTCCACTCTGGTCTACTTCCCCACAGAGCAAGCTCAAGAGAGTAAGAGCGTGCTCACTATGCCAAGAATGGCCCCTTTACTCTTCCCATTACACTTCTGGCTGGAAGAATTTCCTAAATTGAAGGACTGTGCTTTTCTCAGGGGAACATTTCTGTTTGACTGAGATTTGACTCTTCATTTTGTTTGGCCAGCAATGCATTAAAAAAAAAAACACTATAAAAATATGTCATGTCATCTGTACAAGCTAGTGTATGAACAGTAAAACTCAACTTAAATGTGTGATATGACTGCAGATAGAATGTATACATTGAATAAGAGTTGTTTTACTTCATTTAAAAAGCAGATAAACACCATAAAAGATGCTTAGGTTGGCAATATTATAGTGGAGTTCATTTTCATTCTGTTTTCTGGACCTTGTAATTTCTGTTATAATTGTATGATTTTTGTTCATGAGCCAAAGTTCCATCTGTATTACACTATTATTGCACCACATACCACATACCTCTCTAGTCTGATATACAGTTTGTACACAAAATATCAGAATAGAGGGACAGTGAACAGGATGCAAAGTGAATAATTAAAAAATTAAAACTGAATTTAAAAAACGGTAAAAAATAAGAACAAGAAACAAAAAGGTATGTGCTTTAGGTTGTATGTTAGTAAAAGGCTACCGGGAAAGACAGTATTCTGAATATAAAGATTGTGTGAACTTCAACATTGAACTTTAAGTTGGTCATTTTAGCTTTATTTTTCTGTATGTTAAAAAATATGATTATGGGTACCTATTAATTTATGGCCAATTCATTGCAGTATGTTTTTTATATGTGTATATATCACATATTGATGACATCCATTCCCTCTTCTTATACCATCTTCTTCCTGCCTCCAATTCTCTTTCTACTCCTACATATTCCTTCTTCTACCAGTTGGCCAGTTTTTCTCTCTGTTACTTTACACCCTTTTCTGACATTACTTGGGGTCACTTGTGATCACAAGCCTGGGTCATTTGAATATCTGCTGCTAGAGATCCCAGACTGACAATTTTAGTGTTCCACAACTCCTTGGGTGATGAGGTTTTGTGGGGACAGTTTTATGTGTGGTAAACGTAACATACCAGATTGTCAATTCTAGTAAGGATAACTTGCTGTCCTTTGTATGGTGGGAGGCATTGGATAAAATCTTTTTCATATGAGATGATTGGTTTTCTTGACAGATGGTGCCATACTGAAGGTGAAGCTGCTGAGCTGCTAAGAAGCCACCAATGAAAGTATCTAAATGCATTTTTATATGAGCTCTTAGGAATGTGCATATGCTTTATCAAATGCAACCATTCTATTATGCTCATAGACTGATTTTACTATCACTGGAGTGGGCAAGAGGGAGGATCCATCTGGTTTGGACAGGCTGAGCTATCCCACTACCTTGTAACTGGGTACCTTCTTCAGAGAAGGCTGGACCATTTTCTGAAAGCATACGTGTCCTTGCACTTGGTGCCTAACAACACATGTGAATCTTATCACTTTTCTTTACCTCACAAATGATCAAATATTGTTCTTCCCTGCTTCCATCCAGATTATCTAAGTTATTTTCCATTGCTCCAAATCTTATCTATCTGTATTTTATGCCAATTTCCTTTCCATACAAATTTAACAACAAACTGCTTTCCACTCTAGAGTGGACGGCAATGCAGTAACTGACCAGTTTAGTTGTTTGCAAATGCATAAAGCTTCAATCATAATTTTTTATTTCTTTCTGAGTTAGCTCTTTTATAAGAAATCTTTCATGAGGATGCAGGCTTAAACTGATGGAGAAGCTTCAGTACAATGAGGTAGGTATGTGACATCACCATCTTTGTAGGAGTCAACAAATGCTGTTTGGATATTAGACCACTATTTCTGATCATCATCACTTCATGATGGATATCTTTTATCGTACGAAGTGGTCTACTGCACAATCTCCTCTAAGGTCTAAAATACTATCAGGAGCTGCTTTAAAATTCACCAGTAATTGCCTCTGGATGAAATTATGGCCATATATACCTATGATACCATGAATTTCATGCTTCTAACATTTTCGGCGATGGGACAAGCTATCTCAATAATTTGGTTAATGAAAGCCCTGGGAGCTTTGAAAACCACCTGAAAGTCTTTCATCATGCCTTTTTATCTAATAAAAATCCAATCAAAAGACTTAAGAATCACCCTGAGATTCTGTCATATGGTAAGAACATTGAAATTATACATGCTAGGATCGGGCAGGTACAGGTAGGTTAAATCCATGTATGATAGACCATTGTTTCATCTCTTGAATCTCAGCCTTATCTCCCATTGTCAATAACTTATAGAACTCATGCTATAACATAATAGGTGTTGCAGTTAATAAAAAGGGTCTTTGTCATTATCTGTAAAGGGAACAAAATCATTTCTAATGAAATGTGACCAACCTACCAGGGGATCCATTCTTAGAGAAAACTCGCTCTTAATTTCCCAGCAGGTAACACTTGACAATAGCTCCATAGCTAGTGGTTTCTTTGCTTGTATAACTCCAGTCTCTATGCTGGGACTTGAGCCTGCACAGATGATGTGCATGGTATGAGTTGATATATGCATCTTTCCTGCCCTGTCCAGAAGATATTGTTTTCTTAATAGTCATCCCTTACATTCTTTCTATGTCCTCTTCAGCAATGGTCCCTGTGCCTTGGAAAAAGGGTGACACATTTATGTTTCATACAGGTGCACATATTCTTTAGTCTGTTATTCTTTACAACATGGCCAATTCTGGACCCCTGTGTCAATTACCATCTATTAGAAAAAGAAGCTTCACAAATGAGGCTTAAGTGATACATCGATCTGTGGGCATAACAGTAAGTCATTTTGAGTTAGTTTAATTCTATGTTGACTGAGCAGAATAATAGGAAGACAGTTTCTCTTAGACCTACTTGACTTGACCTGTTTACTCATAGGTTCTTGTTTAATAATGCTGCAAGTTAGCTTCTAGAATAGGACCTAAATCTGATCAGAGTGTATTTGTTTATTCCCATGAAGTTTGTACCATCATTACACCAGTACACATGTTTTGATATATCAGTAGCTCACACACACACACACACACACACACACACACACACACATATATATATATATATATATATATATATATATATATATATATATATATATACACATATGGACATATCATCTAGCTCACAGGGTTCACAGCTGGGAATCATTGGTGATTACTTTTCTCTTCTGGTAGCACCTGGTAGAGATGAAGCTTCCAGAACACTACTAGCTTGACTTCTCTGTGCTTTATGGCTCAAAGATATTGTCTCTTTGGCAATATGCTCACATGGTCAAATTGTAGAGGGCAACCAAGAACAATAGTAACAGTCTATATGGAACCCCATTGATGAACAACCCCCAAAGAAACAATCCATCCCAGGTCTTTATAGGTGAGGACTGTTGCTTTGTTATGGGACCAGCTCGATTTTAAATGTATGTATGTGTATACACACGAACACACACACACACACACACACACACACACACACACACACACACACACACACACACACACACAC
>NC_034606.1:17567070-17584313 GCF_900095145.1 Mus pahari | reverse complement strand
TACCTATCTACTTATCATCTATCTTTCTATTTTCCTAGAGAAGTTTTCATAGTAGTATGTACATGTCACTTTTATTTCCTCAGATAAAGTGATGAGATGAGATGAGATGAGATGAGATGAGATGAGATGAGATGAGATGAGATGAGAGCTATACCCAAGCTGTGCAAATACATGGCTTGGGCCGAGCCCAGTACATTTTCTTTTCTGTTCTAACTACCCCTAGGGATAGATCTGGAAACTTTTAGCCTCTGGACAATCTGGTCTTTTGAGCTGACTGACTCAATTCAACTTGTCTTGCCTTCTGACTGAATTGCTTTGCCTGGCCTCATACTAATTCTGCCACTCTGCCAATATATCCTAATATTTTGGCTGTTTCTCATTCTCTGGCTCAGTCTATCTTTAGCAGTATCTAGCTTGTTCTCTCTGTGCCTTGTTTCTGTGAAAAGATCCTGATAAAACTGCTATAAAGACACAGAATCCACTATGCACCATACTACCTTCTGTTTTTCTCTCACTTTTATTAAGTAGCCTCTCTTCTTCTGCTGTTCTTGAATGAGTTGGGCATATTTTGTCTCTGACTTATTCTGTCAAATATTTTTCTGATTCTTCACTTTCTCTGATTCATCACTAGAGCAACCACATTGCTGGATTAAAATATCTCTTCAGTAGATTTCCATATGACTTATTTGAAAGTTCTTTCATGTTATTTATCCCTCCCTATACTCCTTCCTCTCCCCTGAACTCTGCTTCTCACCCAAATTAGGCCTCTTTGTTCTACTATTTCCTTTTCATTCTTGATATCCATGCATTCGGTCTCCTATCTCTTGAAAGTACCCTCTCTTGGCTGCTTAATAATTTCCTCTATGAGTGTTTCAAAAGAAACATAAATATTTGAAAATTAAAGCTAACATCAAAAAATGTGAAAAAATATATTATTTTCTTTGTGGGATTTGCTATCACACTCTGAGTTGCTACTGTATTGGTTTCTTATCTTAATGCACTGATATTGATACATTTTGTAATCACATCAAAAAGACACACTGGAACTTATAGAGAAGAAAGTGGGGGAAAAGCCTCGAAGATATGGGCACGGGGGAAATATTCCTGAACAGAACAGCAATGGCTTGTGCTGTAAGATCGAGAATCAACAACTGGGACCTCATAAAATTGCAAAGCTTCTGTAAGGCAAAAGACACTGTCAATAAGACAAAAGGGCCACGGACAGGTTGGGAAAGGATCTTTACCAATCCTAAATCAGATATGGGACTAATATCCAATATATATATAAAGAACTCAATAAGATGTACTCCAGAAAATCAAATAACCCCATTAAAAAATGGGGTACAGAGCTAAACAGAGAATTCTCAACTGAGGAATACCGAAGGGCTGAGAAGTACTTGAAAAAATGTTCAGCATACTTAATCATCAGGGAAATGCAAATCAAAACAACCCTGAGATTTCACCTTACACCAGTCAGAATAGCTAAGATCAAAAACTCAGGTGACAGCAGATGCTCGCAANGATGTGGAGAAAGAGGAACACTCCTCCATTGCTGGTGGGATTGCAAGCTGGTACAACCACTCTGGAAATCAGTCTGGCGGTTCCTCAGAAAATTGGACATAGTACTACCAGAGGACCCAGCCATACCACTCCTGGCATATACCAGAAGATGCTCCAACATGTAATAAGGACACATGCTCCACTATGTTCATAGCAGCCTTATTTATAATAGCCAGAAGCTGGAAAGAACCCAGATGTCCCTCAATAGAGGAATGGATACAGAAACTGTGGTACATTTACACAATGGAGTACTACTCAGCTATTAAAAACAATGAATTCATGAAATTCTTAGGCAAATGGATGGATCTGGAGGATATCATCCTGAGTGAGGTAACCCAATCACAAAAGCACACACATGATATGCACTCACTGATAAGTGGATATTAGCCCAGAACCTTAGAATACCCAAGATACAATTTGCAAAACACATGAAACTCAAGAAGAAGGAAGACCAAAGTTTGGATCCTTCACTCCTTCTTAGAATGGGGAACAAAATACCCATGGAAGGAGTTACAGAGACAAAGTTCTGGTGTAAGACAGAAGGAAAACCCTCCAGAGACTGCCCCACCCAGGGATCCATCCCATATACAACCATCAAACCCAGACGCTATTGCCTATGCCACCAAGATTTTGTTGATAGGACCCTGGTATAGCTATCTTTTGTGAGGCTATGCCAATGCCTGGCAAATACAGAAGTGGATGTTCATAGTTATCTATTGGATGGAACACAGGGCCCATAATAAAGGAGCTAGAGAAAGTACCCAAGGAGCGAAAGGGGTCTGCAATGCTATAGGAGGAACAATGTTATGAACTAACCAGTACCCCCCCACACACAGAGCTGTGTCTCTAGTTGCACATGTAGCAGAGGAGTGGGTGGGTTGGGGAGCAGGGTGAGGGGAGAGTATAGGGGGCTTTGGGGTTAGCATTTGAAATGTAAATGAAGAAAATATCTAATAAAAATAAGAAAAAAGTCTTTATTCTTAATTATATTATTTTACATTTCTGAGATAATAATATAATTAAAACACTTCTCCCTTCCATTTCTTCCCTTAACACTCGCCATATAACCCTACCTACTCTGTTCAAATGCATGACCACTTTTTCCATTACTTTGTATTGCATGCACATACACATATACATGTATATTATTCCATATAAACTGCTAAGTACATATGATGTTACTTGTAGGTGTGTTTTATAAACTTATACATCCTTACTACAAGACTAGAAAATAAACAAAATTCTTTGTCTTTATAGCCCATAATATTGATCATTTTTAAAAATATTTTATTAGATATTTTCTTCATTTACCTTTCAAATGCTATCCCAAATGTCCCCTATACCCTCCCCTCACCCTGCTCCCCTGCCCACCCACTCCCACTTCTTGGCCCTGGCATTCCCCTGTACTGGGGCATATAAAATTTGCAAGACCAAGGGGCCTCTCTTCCCAACGATGACTGACTAGGCCATCTTCGGCTATAATATTGATCATTTTTAAAGATTAAATAATTTAGTGAAGTTAGTTCGACAAAGAAAAATCAATATATAGAAATAGATTAGTTTTCTAAAATTATTCCTATAAGCACATAGTTTAGAGCAATATGCTCAAATCTGTTATAAATACATTAGTATAAATTATAATTGAATTTGCTATTTTTATTGATGTAATTAAATACTTTATAGGAAGCAATTTATGGTAGAAAAGCTTATTTGAGCTCATGGATTATGGGCCTATAGTCCACCAAGGTGGAGGGTCAAAGTGATAGGTTGTTTCAAGGTAATAGGGGCATGAGGCAGCTACTTGTTCTTATCTCTAGGGATTAGAGAGCAGAAAGGGAAAAGGAATGATGGAACTCATCTGGCTCTCAACCCTTTCCTTTTTGTTCTGTGTGGAATCCTACTGCCTAGTATGGTGCCACCAGATTCCAGAAGGCTCGTTTAGTCATTCCTATGAGCAAAAGTCCTCACAGACATGCCTCTATATAGGGGTGACTTCTAGGGGGATATAAATCCAGACAATGTGAAAATGAACTAATCACATTAGATCAGTAGGAAAATATCAGAACTTTACCATTCAAAATATAGATGTCCTCTAACTTTATGTTGATGAATGAAGAGAGACAGAAGGAGTCTTTTCTTCCAAGTTGTCAAAGAACACACAAAACAATGCTCTTGGTGATCTTGTTTTGAGGAAGCAATAAGCTAACTGGTATGGAAAGGGCGCCAAGCTACTTCACGTAAGCAGCCAATTCAAGGAACTGACAGTGTCAAGGTAGAAATGAAAATGATTGACAAAGTTGTCATTTCTCTCAAATTCTTGAAGTGATATCATGTAGAAAATGAATTCAATCTTGGGGCTTCAAATATATTCAAATAAAATTTACTCTCTTGCCCAACACGGAGTAGTCAGTCTTCAAACCATATGTACATAAACAACATAAGTGGACTCAACGTTTATATATTTGTGCATATATACATACATGCATGCATACATACATTTGTGGGATCATAAATATATACCAAATATATTTATATGTCACAATAATAATTTTTAAAAAGAGGTGAAGCTAGAGAGGGTGGAGCACAAGGGAGAGAGGAAAGGAAGAGGAGAAAGTGATGTAATTCTATTTCAATTAAAAACATATTTAAAAAAGCAAAATTTACTAATACATGCTATAATGACTGTGACTTCACTTTTGTACAAACAAACAACTTTCCTAGCATCCATGAGGTACTTTGATGCTTCTGAAGCTACTAATAAATTAGGTGAAGGGAACCCTGTTGGCAAGCAGATGACTTCTGTGTCTGCTTGGATTTCAAATCCCTGCTGGAGAGCAACTGGGGAATGTTTAATGGTGAGAATAGATATACTCTATGTTTTTTAACTCATGAATTATTCCGTTAAATAATCCTATTCACTTTAAAGAAAAACAGCATTACTTTTGTACCAGTCAATGTTGACAGTACACATAACTGGTTATATACCAGTCATGAGAAACTATCCAACCAAAACAATAATGTCATTTTCCCTTGAGTAATTCTTACCAGCTTTCTGGTTTTAGAAGACAGTTGGTTAAAGAAAGTTTATAATCAGTGTTTTCAGAATGTATTTTGAGGTATGAAGCGAGCCTCACACCAACAATGCATTATTGCATAGTTATTTTTAGGTATTAGTCATGGAACAACCCAGGTGCCCAGAAGAATTTCTGGGCACATAAATATAAAACCTCTGCCCCCGAGAGCTTCCAGTCTAGATTGAGACATGCAAAACAGGAAGTCCAAGTTTTACCACAAGAAGATGAATGGGCATCATTGATTCCTTAATGTGTGAGTGCTGCCAGACAACAATGCTTTAGTTATTCACAAAGATTCAACCAAAATTCTGCTCAGAGTATATTTCAGTCCTTTAAAAATGTAATAACCAGTGTCATCATAGTTTAGATATATGAAATAGTCTCTAAGAATTATGCTTTTACCTTTGTCTTTATTATCCCAATCAAGAAATTTGGGTGTTTCATTTCTCCACATACATAGGTGTGTGTGTGTGTGCATGTGCGTGTGCATGTGTGTGTGTATGTTTGTATCTGGTCTGTATGTCTTTGTGTGTTATGCATGTGTGTCCTTGCCCATTCAGGCACTTGTTGAACCCAAAGGTTGACATCAGGATGTCTTCCTCAAATTACTTCTTATATGTTTCTGAGACAAAGTCTCTCACTGTACTTAGAACTTGCTATTTCAGCTAGTTTGGCTGGCCACCGAGTCCTAGGATTCATTTATTTTTTTTTCCTCCACTTACTGGGTTTATAGACAGTTGTCAAATCTAGTATTTAAATGGATGTGAGAATGTGAACTCAGATCCCCACTTTGCCACTGAGCCATCTTCCTATTCCCTGGGTGCTCCTTATCTTCCAGGGACAAGGGATATGCAGATGGGTAAGATATTGTTAAGTGCAGCTTATATCTAGAAAATGCAAAATATGCCATCACAAATGAGCTTATCAGATGTCTGCCTATATTAGCATCAGCCACAATATTTGTAAATATTGTAGTATTAATCCTAACTCTTTTTCAGTAGGTAAACTGATTACAATGAACTCTGGTTTGATACTCTGAATCACTTATTTAACCTTGACGAGTTTTCCCCCACATTTCTCATGCAATATGATATTGTCTAATTGGTGTGATTGAAAAAAAAAAGTGAAAATCCCCAGAAAGAAGGAAAAACACAAATAAAAACCACCTCAGTGTTCTTTTGGGTTCTATTTCTGTAGAGTTGATCAAGAGCTAGATAATGTCCTAGGGCCAGATAAGGGCCAGATAAGAAGTGCTTTAAGGCATTCAGGCAATAAGATTTGTATTCTAGTCACACTACTCGACTATCACAATTACGGAAAACATGTATATGGCTTAACATGCTGAAGTCCTGAAGTACACTAGTTTTGGTTATGGAAACAGATAGGTTGTTCTATGTATAGTTTACCAATGCTTGTACAATACTTCAACAGCTTTCAAAATCAAGAGGAGGATAATGATTACCAAAGACAAAGAAAGAAGTGTTCTGAGAAATCTTGCTAAATTATTTTCTTTGTAAATTTTACACACACACACACACACACACACACACACACACACACACACTGTATATTGAACATATAAGTTGAACTTAACTATTGAACATACAAGTTGTCGATGCAAATATATAAATTCCTTTAGAGCCTTGGCCCTAAATCTTCCAATTCACAGGAGACTCCTACAAGGAATTCATGTTATCTGAAGAAATGGATCTCATGTTCACATGACATTCAAAAGGGAAATAAAATCTGTCTTATTTATTCTGTTTACTCTAAATACTACTGTTTATGGCCAGATAAAATTCTTTTACCTTCACTGTTACTAAACACTGTTAAACTGAAAGCAAACCTCATAAGGGATTGTTTTTGTTGTTGTTGTTGTTGTTGTTGTTGTTTTTGTTGTTGTTGTTGTTGTTGTTTTCATGTCAAATCATTCTCATCGTCTCGGGAATTACACAGTGAAATATTAGGTGCATTTTGTATTTTTGGACAGAAAGTAAAATATTAGTAAACAATTCCATTCTATAATATGATTATTGGTAAGGTTCACAGATACCACACCAAGCCTATGTTCCACTTACATCAGTCTCCAGGTTTTCTGTGACATCCAAATGCACATCCATTAAAAAAAAAAAAAAAAAAAAACCACCAGGGTAGATTAATTATATACAACCTCAGCTTTAAGATACTTTAAGATATCATCCAAGAACAAGTTGCTTTGCTTGCTCTCCTTTCAAGTACAGCTTATGGAGCTTGTCAAATCCACTTTGCATACAGGATGATACAATCTCCACAGCTAGCAGCGAGGGAGTGGACCCGTATGCAGGAGATAACTGGGGCAAGTCAAAGATAAACGTGGTGATAGATCTGTCATTGCTTCCCACAAATGAGAGATAAATCCAAGAGTGCAAATGTCATATGTTGAATAAGTGAACAATCATTCCATCATCCATCAATGCCAATTCTTCCCGTGTTATCTGGATTGTATTTCAGCTGAGTACATCGTGTGAGTTATATAGCCGTTTCTTAAAGATGAAATTATGTGTTGCAACAGGCCAAATGTGTTTGTTGTAGGCCCATCTGTCTTACTAGTTCTTGTTCACACACTAGCTATTTTTTCATATTTAAAGATATTTATTGCATATAAACACCCCAAAGCACAAATAGCAGGCAGAAATATTTCAGAAAAGCCCATGACATATATCAAAGAAAGAATTGAACAAAGAGGGGAGTAACCCTCTGTTGAGTGTCAGTAACAAGTCTTTCCAAATCACTTACCCAATACTTAGCGGGTGGTCATCAACATTTCCAATTCTCTTAAGTAATGGAGTTAAAAGTGAGTGTAGATAAATCTGAGTGGGACACTCTTTTCATTGGAGGCATTTTGTGAAATTCCAATTGTGTCCAAATTTCATTTAAATAAGAGCTGAAGACACAGTATCAGAATTAGAAGAGATCTCAGAATTCTACTCTTGATACTGTAATCTATTTAAATCACTGAGAACTATGATTTTTCCAGATTTTCAAGTGGGTTTTGATTTAGATATTCTTCAGTATGCTATATTTGAACTATGTAATGTTTACCAATGCTTACTGTATGTAGGAAATGTTCTGAAACTTTGATCCCTTGTTTTTGTGCCATTCAGTATTATGCAAACCCAAGCCTAATAAAATCAACCATAATATAATATTTCAGCAAATTAGAGGTGGATTGGAACCAGATCTAATTTTGGATGCCTTTGGATTGGAAAGACCAAATGATTTCAGGATGAGGGTTCTCAACACCTGTTTATAATCTTTTACTCTACACTGACTCTATATTCAGTCAAGATTAGACTTTTTTTTCTATAATACTTTTTGTGGTTTGAATATAAAATGTGCACATAGACTTATGATAATTTTTTCAGTTGATTATATTTTGTGAAATTCTGTAAAGTCTAGTTGTGACTCAGTAAGATGAAGTAGGTGGCTATTGGGAGTCCCTCAAGGACATATTGGCTCTATATCCTGTTTCTTTCCATTTGTTTCCTGTCTATAGGTAAGTTGCTCCTCTCCCATGAGCCTACAGACATGATATTCTGCCTGTATGATCTCAGAAGCAATGCAGTCAAAACAAACAAACAAACAATTGAACAAACAACCGCATGAGATAAACCATCTAAAATAGGGAGCCAAAATAATTGTTTCTTCTTTTAAGTCATTTCAGTCAGGTATTGATCACAGTGATGGGAGTAGTAATAATTATTCAGTGGCAAAATTGCTTACATAGGTCAAGGGCCATGTTCTCCCTTTCCCTGGTACTTCTTTTTGGGACACATCTAAAATCAGAGTCACTAGTTTTAACTGTATCTGTCAGATTTGAGCAATGTGGTTTCCTCTTGAAACATTTCATCTTTAAAGTGGTTAATTGTTTTTCACTACCTGCTCATCAAAATTATATAGCCTCATTCTACTGTGTAGTAAAAATTTGTAGAATGGACAAACGAATGCATGCATGAGTCGATGATCAACCTGGGGATCAGCCTGGCAGTATAGCTCAGTCAGCAAAGCACTTGCCACTGAAGCTGAGGACCCAAGTTCAGTCCTCAGAGACCATGTCAAAATATATGGTATGATGGCACACATTTGGAAACCCAGAACTAGGGACACAGAGGGTGGCTAAGGTCTGAGATTCACTTGCCAGGAAGCCCAGCCTAATTGGTGAATTATAGCCAGTGAGAGAAAAAAAAAAAAACCCAAAACCAAACCAACCAAACAAACAAACAAAACAAAAAAAACAAACAAAGTAGATGGTCTCTGAGGAATAATACTGAAGGTTGACCTCCGACCTCTAGACACTTGCTCAGGAGTATTTGTATGTGGTCATATAAGCATGTGTAAACACACACACACACACACACACACACACACACACACACACACACACAATCTAGGGGTCAATTCAAGTCTTACAAGTTCCTGATCTTTACACTCCTGGCACTATATCAAGTCACTTCTGATTACTCCATAGATATATGCTAAACACAGAAAACAGCTATAATAATTCACAACACAGTCTATTGGGGTGATGATTAAGTTCTAAATCTGAAAACAAAATTAAATTCATTAGTGACTTTTGAATGATATTACACAATCTACTAACAACTAGTAACAGGCTATGCTGAGAAAGTTTAAAGATAATTCGGAAAACAAGCCTGTAATATTACATTTTATCACTTATTTAAATTTAAATTATGTTCCTAATGACTATGAGTAACAGCACAGTACTGTGAATTATACTTCTTATTCTTATTCTTCTTTATGTTTTCAGATTTTGAAAATTAAAATATATTGACTTATAGTGGGTACTATAGCTACACAGTCAAATCTGCCCTTCCCTCAATGAATATCATAACATAGATTAGTAAAGAATCATTTGTGGTATAATGCTGTGAACAAGAGAGCACAAGTTTTTATGGGGTACTCACATAGTATTTGGGGAGCTGAGTTAGATGGTACCTTCTGGGAGACCTGACAGATAAAATGAGAAGTGAAGAACTAATAGGCAAAGATAAGTAGAGATAATTACTCATTGGTATGACTCATTCATCACCATGGCATGGAATTATGAAAAGAAACCATGAATAGAATCAGTGTTTATTTTTAAATCTATGTGTCTGTGTGTCTATGTATCTATCATCCACCCATCTACCCATCTGTCCATCCATCCACCCATCTACCCACCCACCATCCCTCCCTCCATCCCTCCCTCCCTCCATCCATCCATCCATCTATCATCTATCTATCTATCTATCCATCTATCTAATCTATCTCTATGTACCTATTCTTCATCCTTCCTTTCTTTCTTTGGCTCTTTTATTCATCTTTTTCCTTTCTGTTTTATAAGACAAAACCTCATGTAGCTGAAGCTAGCCTTACAAACAAACAAACAAGCAAACAAACAAACAAACAAATGTGTATCCATGCTTATAACCTTAACTCCTATTGTTTCTGAATCTACTCCCCAGGTTCTAGGATTCCACATAGGGCTATCTTTCTTATCTTTCCTGATGTGTCTTGGAACAAACTTCATTTCTCTTGGCACTATCCAAGGGCATAAATGATAACTGATTGATAACCCAGTATACCTTCTTCTGGTAACTGCACAGATGCAGGAAACAGTCTATATTGTACCAGTATATCTCCTGAGTACATCAGTGTTAACTGAAGCTAACTCATCAGAGATTAGATCCTATACATGGGGTATTCACATGTCTAATACACACATCTTGCTGTATTTGAATAGTTTGAGTTGTATTCTTACTACACATTTTAAAATGGCATGCTCAATGCACATTATTGCTTTGGATAAGATTTCAAACCAATTGATGTTTAGGAATGTAATATTTATTAGCATGATTTTATTCTAGTCAACAAAGAAATGCAGACATCAGAGCAGTTAGAGAACTTCAAAGCATGGCCAGGAGACTTTAAATTTCAAATTTATCATTTATGTTAATCTTATTCTTTGCAAGTAATTTATTATTTAAAGGTTTATTTGTGGGAAATATGTCTCTGCTCAGGATAGACTAATATATTAGTGGGACTACACACTTTCATTTATTAATTAATTCATTGAATTATGGTATCCAGAAAATTACCCTTAAGAAACACTGGAAGTTACCCAGGATAATCATACTTCAAATTATAAAGAAGTCCCATGGGGATACTGACACTTCCCAAATGCACCAAGAAGAAGCCACTCCAGTAGTAGGGTTGACAAGAGCTAGACAGGCAAACTAGCCAGAGGAAAACAACCTGTGTCTACTATCTTTCAAATACTAACTTTTTAAAAATGACAACTCAAACAGTCCTGGATAAAATAATTTTGTGTATCAGCAATGCTATACTTATTGTATAGTACAACTACAACAATTATTTGGCTTTATCGAGTACCTCTAAGTTAATCACTATAAATTAGCCCTTTCTATTAATCAGGACATGATCTTTTCATGATAATTTTTATGGTATTAACTTAATAACAAATTTTCACAGGTAAAGTCTCAGAAAAAAATTAAGTAATTTGTACAAGGTTAGAGAGATAATAAATGGTGAATAAAGTATGAATCTAGACACTGGACCCCAAAGATGTGATTTTAATTGTTTGTTTGTTTCTAGGATTATTGTGTAAGTTCATATGATGTGGTTTGATGAGATTTGGCAACAAGGTCTTGAAGTCATTTTCACTCACTTTTATTCTGTGATGGTCACGACTTTGTTTTATAGATTAGATGGCTGGGTTTGACTTTTTTGGAATTTATTCCCTTTAAACATACTGCACATACACACACACTTTCTGGAAAGGAAGGATGCCATTATAAGCCTTATGTGCTCATTATACATGACCTTGGATTTCCAACAATCATTTGATGGTTCAATTGGTGGTCATTCATTAGTAATGTATGGGTTTTGGGTGGAAAGAAATATGACTGAATATGCACAACATTTCAAATTGAACCTCGTGTCAAAGCAGTGGATTAAAAGAAAAAGTACCTTCTAGTTAATTTTTACTTTTAGAAAATGTCACTTTCTCTTTTGTAACACCACTTATTCCTAGTCTTGATTGTTTAATTCATAAAAACAGTATAATTCAAATTTTTCTGACCAGTTACAGCATTAATCCATTGATTCTTGTTTTCATGTGTCTGGGTATTCATTATATGTAGATGCACACTCATGTTTATAAGTCCAGATGAATGGAGATGGGTTTCATCTTTCCTTCAGAATTCCATTCCATATTTGTTTATAATGCATAATTCTAAAAATACCATTCATCAACAATAATCCAGTCATAGCTATTCTAGGTCCTAGGTGACTTTCTCTTTCAACACACAACATCTAGAATCTTTAATTTTAGATAGGGTTTGTGAAGTTCTGCACCTTCAGTACTCATGGTATCTAGGTTAGAAGCTATTGTGGGGCATGCTTGGGGCATTGTAAAATGATAAGCTCTGTATCTGTTTTCTACTCACGAATATCAGTAGCAACCATTTCCTTTGTTATAAAAATAAATAATGTCTTCAGATACTGCCAATTATTGTACAGAAGAAAAAATGGTTCTCATTTGGGACCATTCTGCCGTGGTTTGAATACATTCCCTCAATGTATATTAAAAGGTATATACAACAAGCACAATGGTGTAAAGAGGGGAGACCTAATAGACAGAAGATTTAAATTGGATTTCCTATCATAAATAGATCAATATTGTTATTGTCAGGGTGAATTTAGGCAGCATACTATAGGACTTTTTATCTTCTAGAACCATGAACTGACTAATTTTTTAAGTTAAATTATCGAACTAATAATATCCTATTTTAGCATCATATAGCAAACTGCTCTATGTCAAACAACTTAGTTTTCAATATACTTTCATGCAATTCCCCGTCCATCACCATGGTTCTGCTTCCTATAATAATCTTTCAGGAAGAAATTATGTTTTACTGCTTGACTTTTGTTTCCAGAGCTATGAAGGCAAAAGGAAAAATAGGAGTCAGTCATCAAAGTACGTTGAGTCTGAGTGTGACCCCATTTGTGTGTGTGTGTGTGTGTGTGTGTGTGTGTGAGAGAGAGAGAGAGAGAGAGAGAGATTTTCAGTTCAGCCTATATGTATTTGTTGAGTTCTTATTACATCTCTGTGTCACTCAAGAGTCACTACTGAGATTCTGCCTTTGTCATCAATATAACCTTGAATAAATTGCTTACCTTCTCAGTTCATCATTTTCCATGCCTATAGAACAGAGTAATAATATCACTCATTAATAGGATGTCGGGAATACATGAGTTGAAATATGAATATCGTGAGAGTAGAACCTATCACATACAAACATCTGCTGAGTGATTGTAATAAATGCTACTATGCCTGCATGTCATGACTAGTACTTGGCCCTTGGGGATCAGCAATGGATTAGAAGCCTTGTTCTTTTGGAGCTCACATCCTTATGTAGTCTCTATAATCCCTATAAAAACTCCAGGCAATGCAATTGGCTCAGATGCACAGGTTGGGAAAGTACAGCTAGTGAGAAAATGCAATTAGTGAAAGTCACCCAAGAGTTCCATACCAGACTCAGAACTGGGGCCCAGATTCCTCTGACAGCAAGTCGCATTGTGTTTTAGTAGGTTATCAACAAACTTGCCGAGAACTACCGTCAGGAGGATAGTCACTTCCTTTTGCTTGCACACTTCCTACCTTTTCTTTCCTTAGGTTTTCTGTAGTTGGGTCTTTCTACTAAATCCTTCCAGTGTAGCCAGTTTCTCTCTTTGGACTGGGATAAATACTTGGAGACCTTTGTTTTGTTCATGGTTGTATTAGTCAGGGTTCTCTAGAGTCACAGAACTTACAGATAGGCTCTATATAGTAAAGGAATTTATTGATGACTTACAGTCTGCAGTCCAATTCCCAACAATGGTTCAGTAGTAGCTGTGAATGGAAGTCCAAGGATCTAGCATTTGCTTAGTCCCACATGGCAAGAAGGTGAAAGAGCGAGAACAAGACTCCCTTCTTCCAATATCCTTATATGATCTCCAGCAGAAGGTGTAGCCCAGATTAAAGGTGTGTGCCACCACACCTTTAATCCCAGATGACCTTGAACTCAGAGATCTCCCTGTCTTAATCTTCTGGAATCCATAGTCACTATGCCTCAAGATCTCCATACCAAGATCCAGATCAGAAACTTCTATCTCCCAGCCTCCAGATTAGGGTCACTGTGAGCCTTCCAATTCTGGATTGTAGTTCATTCCAAATAAAGTCAAGTTGACAACCAGGAATAGCCACTACAATGGCCTTTCTGATACTGTAACTAATGGATCAATCTTGGTCTGAAGATAGATGGGGTTTCATTGAAAATGAAATGTCCACTGTGATTCATCTCTGCAGCAACTGGGTAATGTGTACTTTGGGCTTTAAAAATAGATATGAGTCAAGGAAATCATATGTTTCCCATTTGAAAAGAAACTTTTCAAAGATTTAGGTACTCCTCCACCCTTTACCATCATATTAAACATGATGACCATAATTGGGGTACAACATACAAATAGAACTTAAAATAGCTCATTCCTTTCTAACTATAGCATGTGGCAATACTATTTATCAAAATAATAATTTAAGCTATTTCTGCTCAAATTCCACATTGACCCCAAAATCTCCAGTGTGTCGATACTCATTAGCCTAAATATCTATTGTCACATGAAATGGAATGGATGATTGTCAACTTTGTAGCATATTCTCTCTCTCCCTCTCCTCTCCCTTTCACACTTTCTCCATGGGTAATAAGGCATGCATGTTATAGACAAAGGCTGCCTTCTTCTAAATCCCTTTCTGTTATTATTGTCCCTGTACTCCACCCACACTGGTTTACATGTCCTATTTTAGTGGGTGTGGATGAAGCCAGGCTGGTTGGCTGCCATCTGTGGTTGTACCTTTTCAGTAGCTTCCTGCTCTTCTGTAAGAATCTCAGGCCATCTCTGTGTACTTGGTACACCTTGATGGCAATCAGATACCCATTTGTAGATTATTCAGAAATAGTTTCTTATATTTTAATGAAACTTAATCAAACTACATCCTGGGAGAACACGCAGTATAAAGGATTCTCTTGCTCTTTCTCTCCACACAAAAGCAAAGCTTCTAGAAAAATATCTTTGGTTAAAAACAAATAATTTTTACCCAATTTGCAGTCAAATTATGTTTCAAAAGTCTATAAACTCATTCTAAACATATTTCTCAACAACAACAAAAAATGTTGAAAACAGAAAGAAAGGAGGAAGTCAAGAAAGAATGAAAGGAAGAATGACTGAACAAAAGACAGTTAAAAAAACAATGAAAATTGTGATTTCATTTCTGGAGAGTGTTTTCCTTCTAATCTTCATTTTGTAGCACTGATCCTCACTGGAGGGCTTGAAGTGTCTTCTCATGGCTGTTTGCTCTCTCTTTTGCCTTTCACCTCCTGCTGACTAACTGGGTTTTTAAACTCTACTTTCATGCAAAACACACAAAACATTCCAAGGGAAATCTCTCAGGCTCATCTCTGGATCAATGTCATCTCTCTCCAAGGATCAATGTCTAGCATATTAGAGAAGGTAGGTCACACCATATGGAAGATGTAGATCCCATATGGCTTTCCAGATATGGAGTTACACACTCACCACTACTACTAATAATTCTTTTGTTGTTGTTTGTTTTTAATTAATTAATTAATTTACATCCCAAATGCTGCCCCTCTTCTGACCCCCCTCACAGAGTCCCTCCCCAACTCTTTCCCCATCACCTTTGCCTCTGAGAGGGTGGGGCTCTGTTGGATATCCCCCTCAACCCAGGCTCATCTCCTCTTTGAAGAATTATGTGCATCCTCCCTTGCTGAGGCCAGACAAGGCAGCCCTTTGATACATATGTGCCAAGGGCCTGGGACCAGCCCTTGTATGCTCTTTGGTTGGTGGCTCAGTCTCTGAGAGCTGCCAGGGGTCCAGGTAGATACTCTTGATCTTTCTGTGGGGTTCCTATCCCCTTTAGGACCTTCATTCCTTCCCCAAACTCTTGCATAAGGGTCCCTGAGCTCTGCCCAAGAGTTGGTTGTGGGTATCTGCATCTGTTTCAATCAGTAGCTGGGTATAGTATCTCAGAGTAGAGCCACGCTAGGCTCCTGTCTATAATCACAACAGCGCATCATTAATAAGTGTCAGGGACTGGTGCTTGCTCATGGGGTGGGTTTCAAGTTGGGCCAATTATTGGTTGGCCACTTGTTCAGTCCCAGCTCCATCTTTGCATTTCTTTTAGGACATATTTTTGGTTCAAAAGTTTTGTGAATTGCTTGGTGTCCTTATCCTTCCACTGCGGTTCCTGCCTGGCTCTTTAGTTTCCATGTCCCCACTGTTAGGTATCCCCATTAAAGTTACCCACATTTACTCCTGGAAGCCTCCACCATTCCTGGTCTCTGGGAATTCCTAGAAGTTCTTCCCACCAGTTGCAGATTTCCATTCGTTATCCTGGCTCCCTGGGCCTCTCTCCTGTCTTTTCCTACACCTGATCCTGCCCTCTATTTCCCTCCCCTTGCCCTCTCTCACCCAGTTTCCACCATCCTTCTGTCTAACATGACTATTTTGTCCACCTCCCTAAGTGCAATTGAAGCATTCTCACATGTACCTTCCTTCTTGTTTAACTTCCTTGGGTATTCTGTACTTTATGACTAATATCCACTTATCAGTGAGTACATAGATGCTGGTCTAACTGAATGTCTGCGTGTAGATGAGCACAAATAGATCTATGTTTATCATCCTGCACTAAACTCGAGTCTAAGTGGATCAAGGACTTCAACATAAAACTGGATATACTAAATTTAATAGAAGATAAAGTGGGAAATAGCCTCAAACACATTGGTACAGGAGACACATTTCTGAATGGAACACTAATGGCTCAGACTCTAAGATCAACAACTGATACATGGGACCTCATAAAACTTGAAAGTGTCCGTAAGGCAAAGGACACTCTCAATTGGGTAAAACAGCAGCCTAGAGATTGGGGAAAGATCCTCACTAACCCTTCATCTGACAGAGGCCTAATAGCCACAATATATAAAAAACTCAAGAAGTTAGATTCCAAAATATGAAATAACTCAATTAGAAATGGGGTACAGAGCTAAACAGAATTTGTTACAGAGGAATCTCTAATGGCTGAGAAGCACTTAAAGAAATGTTCAATATCCTCAGTCATCAGGGAAATGCAAATCAAGATGACCCTGAGATTCCACCTTACACCAATCAGAATGGGTTACACCAATCAAAATCTCAAGTGACAGCACATGCTATCGAGGATTTGGAGCAATTTTGAACACTTCTTCATTGCTGATGGCAGTGAAAACTTGTACAAACACTCAGGAAATCAATTTGTTGGTTTCTCAGAAATCTGGGAATAGTTTTACTTGATAATTATCCTTTAAGGTGAGGAAACCTTCAGTAGCCAAAAATGTTTGGAGAACTGGTAAACAATATTTTCTCTTGTCAGAGTCATATAAAGCAAAAATTTCATCTGTTTCTACCTTGCCAAATCTTTCTCCCTCTCCCTCTCCCTCTCCCTCTCCCTCTCCC